>NW_022196896.1:125563871-125570055 GCF_008632895.1 Mastomys coucha
ACACACACACACACACACACACAAACTGAGAAGATGAAGCAAGACAAGCTCCAACAATTTTACACATATTAGATGCAATATGGAGCAATGCTCCTAAAAGCTAGCTCCAAAGAACAATATATATGTACACATATACACATATAAGTATTTGGTGCATGTAACAAACTCCCATGAGTTGACTCCAATGATTTTACTTTTTTCTCTTTGCCTTTTTATAACATGTAAGACAGAGTTCTTTCTCTATGTACAAAAAAGATTATGTCACAGCCATAGGTTAAAAATTCTGTAAAAGCAATCTCCACAAAAACATATTCTTCAAAAACAGATTAGAATCATTACCCAAAAGGAAATTACAACAGGATTATTGATTATGTATTCTTCTAAACTCATACTTAACTAAACTTTTCACATTTATCTTTCTCTCCACAAACCAGTAATTCTTTTGACATTGATTAAAAAAGTTTAAACAAGTCAGTCTATAAGTCAGTCTAGCAAGGGATTTTTGTTTTTTGTTTGTTTTTTGGTTTTTTTGTATGTTTAGGAGACAACATTTTGTATTTACTAAGAAATAGATTATTGTCTATATTACATCTTATTTTTGAAGTCTTCTTCAGCTAAATTGGCTAATCATCTACCTCTATTCTTATATTCATAATAGAATTATTGACTTTTTTCAAAACCCTGACTTTTCATGGTGCATACCAAAACCTATGACCACATACCTAGATCACAAGATCTAGGAACTCAGACCCATGCTTGAATGAATGTTTTCTTTTATTATTAGCTTGTCCCAAGCCTATGTTTCTTTTCCAAGTACAATTACATGCTTGTCATGCATCAAAGATCACTATATTCTGTTTCTAATCCTATGCAGCCCTCACTACAAGGAGGGAGTATATTCTGCTCTTAATTCTGATGCTATCATAACTTAAACCATCTTCTTAAACTTTATATCAATTATCCTAACTCCCTGAAACTAGATAAATTAAATCAGGAATTCTGTAAAAATCATTAATTTATCTAAACAATATTATTTCATGAAAATCCATCTTTACATTGATCTATAGGAAAATTGCCCAATAGAGTGAGCTATCTCCCAAGAAGCTCATTTGGTCACTGCATATCATCTGCCATATAAACACCCCCACCCCATATATATATATATATATACGTATATATATATATATATATATATATATATATATATATATATATATATATATATATATATACGTATATATATATATATGTATATATATATATATGTGTGTGTGTGTGTGTGTGTGTGTGTGTGTGTGTGTGTGTGTATAAACATGTTTTTATACATGGAATACCTCATGTTTTTGGTTGAAATACTTTCATGATGTTTTTTGCTAATTTTTTTTCACTCAGTCTGTTTGTCATTTGAATACAGGAAGGCCACAGATTTTTAGCTTTGACTATTATGTATTAATTTTATATACAGCTAACTTGTCCAAGTGTTCATCAGCTGTAGAAGTTTTCTGATAGAGTTTTAGCTTCCTTCATGTAAAAATCTTATCATTTACAAATAGATTGTTAATTCTTCTTTTTCTATGTGTATCTCTTTGCTTTCTTAGAAAGTCTTATTGCTTTCATTAAGATTTCAAATAATGAGATAAATAGGTATGGGCATAGTTGACCATTGTGTCTTGATCTTAATTGTATTGGAAGTTAAAGCTTTGAGTTTCCATTTTAGAAGGAAGTTGTTTTGACATTGCAGTTGATGGAGAGGTATCTTCCCTATACCCACTCATTAATGGGAATAGGCAAAACATTCAGTAATTTCTCTGTTAGATCATGTGTGGAAATTAATTAGGATTCTAGTTTTCCTTATGAGTTGCCTATCAACATGATTGAATTATCATTTTCATTGACCTAATTTTGACAGTGAGTCTATCAGATTTTACTCAAAAAAAAAAAAAGTAGAAAATGCCTGACAAAATCAAACAATATTTAATTAATATATTGTTGCAAAAAACAAATCTCGTCAATTGGCAAAAACTGTACTGGTAGTTTTATAGTATTTTCTTCAAATTTCAGACTAAGGAGAGATAGTTCACAACCTAGTGTAATCATGAAAAATACACCAATATAAATGCAGACTTTATACATATTAGCAACTAGAAAAGTAAACCGTACTATTTGAATTTTGTTACAAAATCTTTTCAGAATTAAAAGATAATTTAATACAACATATTTGGAAAAAAGGATTATAACTTGTATGTGAATTTCAGTGAATATATTAGACATTTTACAGACATTGTTTTATGGGCTTTAATGGTTATTATTTTATAAATTTTTGTTATTGATTCTTTGGGAATATTTAGTAACAGGACTAATGTTTTCAAATTAGTGAGAACAAATGAGAACCATATATTCTAGGCAATTAAAATTAACCACATCTAAGTATAATGTTATTAGCAGTCTAATAATAGGTCACTATGTTATAGTCAACATTTATATTCAGTATGAACATTTTAATATATTTTTGAAGGGAAAATATGTTTTTGGGTTGATTAACTATTTTAATAATAGTTAAAAATAATTGAATATATTTAAACAACATAAAATTTGAAATTGTTTTATAAAAGTGTCTCTAGATTATTTAAGAATTTAAACTAATTCTTGTGGATTATGCTATTCTATAAGGAATGCAAAGTTAATACAAGTATTAAAATATAATGTTTATGTTATTGCTTATGAACTTGCCAATGGTACTTAAAAAGCTTGGCAGGTCTCCAACTTGCCAGGAACTTTATGTTAATGAAGTGTCACTCATTGCTTAGCTCAGCAACTGTGCTGAATTACAGATTCACATCAAGTGCAAATATTGAGATTATTGAAAATATTTTTAAGTCAAATATATTGTTATTTACAGACCTTGGACTCTCCTCCAGTTGAAAAGTTTATTCTAAAATCTTCATTCAGGGCAAATCACTCAGCATAAGTAATTAAATTATAAAATAAATCACAGGATAAGGAAGTACTTTTCTTTTTAAGGACTGATTGCTGGGTTTGCAGGATCATGTAACAACTCCATAGCTCTCACTGGTGAGAACGAGTTCGGAAGAAATTGTATGACAATTGTATGGAGAAATGAAGTGGTCATTGCTGAGTCACTCACAGATAGCTTTGCTAAACATTCACAGGGTGACCTCAGTACGGTGGTACCATTCTGTAATCCCAGAACTCAGGAGAGTGAATCAAGAGATCAAATTAACAGTATACCTTAGGTTCCAAAGGGTCCCTGTCTTTACAGCCTAAGTAAAGTAATAACAAAGAACTGACAGAATGCACTTGACTAAGTGTACCTATGTGAAAAGAGCCTTGAGCTGGACATTTGCATGAATCTTATATAGATTATTTAGTTTTGTAATAGGGACAAATTTAAGTTATATATGCCAAACAATATTTGCTTTCTGTACGCATGTGTGTACATGTGTGCCTGCATGAGTGCTTGTGTGTGTGTGTGTGTGTGTGTGTGTGTGTGTATTTGGGAGCACGTAATAGTACACATATGGAGACAAGAAGAGAGAACTAGGTTTCATGACTTTGAAGTGGCGACTTACTCTGGAATGGGGCTCTCTGTCAGCTATGCTTGCTCTGAGCTAAGGCTACACATTTTTGTGTGGATACTCAGCTTGTCATTTGTGAGCTGGGATTTGAACTGAGGTTGTCTTCTCTTTCTTTAATAATTTAAATGATTTATTCATTTTTATTGTGTATTAGTATTGCTCATTTTATTGTTTGAGAATACCTGCATGTATGTCTGGGTAAAGTTATAGATACTTATGATTGTGGAGCAATTAAGCCTTACTATCTAGTTCTCATATTTTATTATTAATTAGAAGGACTAATTTCTGTGTGTGTGTGTGTGTGTGTGTGTGTGTCTGTGTGAAGGGAGTTTTTCATCTATTTTATTTGGGTATTTTCTCTCATTTTTGTTTTATTTTTCATAGAAAGCTATAGAACATTAATTTCTGTGGATAGATAGATGAGGGGAATTTGGGAGGAATTTTGTAGGGAAAAAAAAAAGATGATCAAATTAGAATCTATGAAAAGACCTTTTTTTCCCAGTGATTAATTTTACATTTGTTAATAATACGCTGTTTTTCTGTCAATCTGTTACCTGTTATCCAGGCTAGTAAAAGAAATTTATGTTAACTAAACACTTGCTCAACATCTCATTTACATGTTTGATCCACTCAATTTTGTGTGTAGATACGTTTCTACCTGTTGCAATGTTGACTTGTGTTTGACTTAGTCAGATATATAGTATGTTGGACTCTATTAGGCTAAATGAGAATATTTGTACATCTATTATCCCTAAATGTTTCCTCCTTTCAATTATCCTTTTGCCTTTCTCTTTTATTTTGTATTTCTTGAGATAGTATCTTATTACAAATATAAAAACAGCAACATGTATTTTTTGTGGTATTTTAGTTCCATTTTGCTTGCATTTTAGTCTTTCTGCCTAAGCAAACAAGAAATTCACAATGATTGTGTCATTATTATCAGATCCAATGAGCTCAAACTAACATTTTAAAAGCTATTTATAGCACACTTAATATTTTAATAAATCTATGTAGCTTACTTTGTATATAATATCGCTCTTTAATGTTAATTTAACATAAAGTTAGTTTTTTAGGTTTAGAATATGTATACTAAAAAGCTTGACTTGAATCAAATGAACAAAAATTCTGAAGGAAAAAGCCCTTATTTTTTTAATAAGGATATTTAGATTTTTCCTACTACTTGTTTTATTTTTTTTATCTGATAGATTCTATATACATTGAACAGATGTTCAGAAGTCTGAATCCTGTTTCTTTTATATTGAGCTGCAAACACAGCTTGGCTGATTTCTAACTTAGTTATTAATTTGATTTCTTTAGTAAATGTTGAGGTTGTTTTGATATTCTATATTTGTTTTTCATATAGCTGATTATTACAGGTTACAACTTGAACCTTTGAGGCTGTGTCATATTTGACTTGTTAGATCAATGTACCCTTGTGATCATGTGATTAATCCATCTGCTGCTCCTGTACTGGAAGCTATTAAACAGATCATAAACACAGTATTACAGAGTGAATGTCAGGATCTTTGAGTCCTACTAACTAACTAGTTGTATAACCTTGAACATGACACATAATCTCTTTGACTTCAATCTCATTATGTATGTAGCAAGACAGCAATTATCTCTATGGGCTTCATTGCTTATAGGACTCTAGGATTTTATTCTACAATTATCTTCAGATGAATTTAGCTCAAGGAGAAAAGCTGCATTGCAACATTTATGCAAATATCTTAAATGAATTATGGAGTTAATTTAATAAGCCTCTTAGCTTTTGGGGGGTAATTTTAAGAAAGTAAATATTCATTTAAGAAATATACTGATGGTTGCTATTAGAAAATATTCCAAAATATTTCCCATAAAATTTAGTATTTCTAAATATTGTTTATCAACCATATGTTTAAAGAATATCATAACTCTGATAGTAAAAGTTTCATTTGCTAGTACTAACAGCAGAAGAATTTTAGTAACTGCTTACAATTCAATATAATCTTCTTATATTTACCCATATATAATTTCTTGATATTAGCATAATAAATATATCTATGTGCAAAAGGCTGTGATTTTATAAATTTAAATACTACTCAGTTTGAAAAGATATACATGATCTGGGTTTACCTCTTTACTCTTACAAGCTGATGGGACAATAAGGCAAATGGACCAAGCTATTATTTTGTAAAACTTACTACAGTGTAGAACTTTAGAGATTTGGTGACACTAGTGAAAGAACAGATATGAAAGAGTTTTTTTAATGGGAGTTTGAATACTAGCCTGGGTACGCATATTTCCATTCTTAATGAGTGTTTGGACAGTTATTAATACTGAAAGAATTTCCTTTGAAAATCATTTTATTTTTTTGAGGTATTCATTGAGAAGAAATGTTTACTCAGAGAAGGTATTGTATCAGCATGTTAAATGTCTATATTCACAAACATAATATTTACTATTACTATAAACAAAATTTTGTTAATCATAATGAATCATAATATATAGAATATTCCATTTAAGTATCAGAGACATGGAACTTTGAGTTTTACATTATGAATAGTGCATACTGTGTCTGTAGGTTGAGTTTTTTTTTTTTTTTTTTT
>NW_022196896.1:125570075-125570589 GCF_008632895.1 Mastomys coucha
TTTTTTTTTGCTCTTCTTACCCACTTGTAAGTGTAGACAAGATTTTGCCTTTCCAGAAGAATTTGAGAATTGCTATTTCCATGTCTTTGAAGAATTATGTTGGGATTTTGATGGAGATTGCACTGAATCTGTGGTTTGTCTTTGGTAGGATGGCCATTTTTACCATGTTAATCCTGCCAATCCATGAGCAAGGGAGATCTTCCCATTTTCTGAGATCTTCTTTGATTTCTTTCTTGAGAGACTTGAAGTTGGAAACAACCCAGATATCCTACAACAGAAGAATGGATACAGAAAATGTGGTTCATTTACACAATGGAATACTACTGAGATATTAAGAATGAAGACATCCTGAGTTTTGATGGCAAATGGATAGAAATAGAAAATATCATCCTAGCCTAGTAGTGGTGACACACATGTTTAAATCTAGCACTTGGGAGGCAGAGCAGGCAGATTTCTGAGTTCAAGGCCAGCCTGGTCTACAGACTGAGTTCCAGGACAGCCAGGGCTATACAGA
>NW_022196896.1:125570713-125588882 GCF_008632895.1 Mastomys coucha
AAAACAAAAACAAAAACAAAAAAGTACCCAATACCCAAGATACCACACACAGAACTCAAAAGTGTCAACAAGCTGAAGGGCTAAAGGTCCCAAGTGAGGATGCCTCAGTCCCACTTGGGAAGGAAAATAAAGCAACCACAAGGGAGGAAGGAGGGAACTAGAAGGGAAAGGGGATGAGGGAGTGTTGGAGAGGGGAACATGATCTAGTATTGGGTGGGAGAAAAGGACTAAAATCCCTGAGGGCCAGCAGAAAGAATCGAAACAGGCAACCTTCGGAGGTAGGAGGTTGGGGGGACCCTCCAGAATGTACTATAGACTTAGGAGGTGAGGGACTCTCAGTACTCAAAGAGAAGGACATTCGATGAAATACCCTACATTAGGGAGAGAGAACTTGTAGAGCCCACCTCCAGCAGAAAGACAGGGCATCAAGTGAGGGATGGGCTTGCCATCCCACAGTCAAAACTTTGAACCATAATTGTTCCTCTCTGAAAGAATTACAGGGATGGAAATGGAGAGGAGCCTGAGGAAAAGAAGGTCTAGCAACAGACCCTAAGTGGGATCCAGCTCAAGGGGAGGTCCCAAGACACTATTAGGGAGGCTATGGAATACTCACAAAAAGGGACCTAATAAAAATTACTCATTGAACATACCAAATACCTAATGAAAACAAATGCCTAATGACCCTATATTTTTATTTTTATTTTATTTATCCCATTCTTTGGGTATCAGTCAAGACCCTAACACACAGTTAGATTGTGATTACCATATATTATACACTTCCATTTCCACCACATTGATATAATCTGTTGAATGTGTTATCTTGCTGTATCAAGATATATAGTCAGGATTTCTATTCCTGCACAAACATCATGACCAAGAAGCAAGTTGGGGAGGAAAGGGTTTATTTAGCTTACTTCCACATTGCTGTTTATCACAAAGAAAGTCAGGACTGGAACTCAAGCAGGTCAGGAAGCAGGAGCTGATGCAGATGAAGTGATGGTCCTTACTGGCTTGCTTCCCTTGGCTTGCCCAGCCTGCTCTCTTATAGAACCCAAGACTTCCATCCCAGGGATGGCACCACCCACAAGGGGCCCTACCCCCTTGATCACTAATTGAGAAAAAGCCCAACAGATGGATCTCATGGAGGCACTTCCCCAACTGAAGCTCCCTTCTCTGTGATAACTCCAGCCTGTGTCAAGTTGACACACAAAACCAGCCAGTACACTAACATAATAAAATTTCAATGATGACTTAAAAATAGAAATTCTAATACCCCTTAATCACTTTGTGAGCTTAATGTCCTCAAGAAATATTCTTCAAATGTTGAAAAAGTAAATTTGTATCTGAAAATCAATCTGCCTTTTAGTAGCTGTTACATATTGAAGGCAGAGTTTGATTTGAGACATAGTTCAGATGTTTGGAAAACTCAAACAGCTCAATCAGGGTTTCCAAATATCATCCTGTCCAGTGGAAACATATGAGGCAGTGTTGTTGTACATATATACCTGTATGTGTTCAGATCATCCATTTGAGAACACAAAAAGAACATCAATTTTTCAATTTCAAAAACAGCTATGATATTTTGTTAGCACACAAGTAAGGGTGACACACATGCTTAAGTTTTTTGTTGCTTGTTTGTTGAATTAACAAAAGTAGGAAAATTGGTTTAAAGAAAACTTTGAAAGAGGATGTGTATGTGTAATCTGTTGCTGTGGGATGTTAAGGTTAGGATTTAGAATGGTTGCTTTTAAATACTGAATACATTTAGAAGTATACATAATTTATTTTTAATATATATTGTACATAATATATTCTAACATATATTGCAGGAATGTAAATGAGAAAAAATCACAAGTGTAAGAACTTGACAGAATTCAAGTACAACCAAAAAGATTCATGTTCTTTCTTGTAAAGAATTATAAAATCCTTAAAGATAATTGAAAAGTTTATTATGGAAATCAACGAAGGATTTTCTCTTCACTGTCATCTAATCATTGTCTTTTAGTAGTGACAGCATGCAGTGGCTGGTTTTTCTGAGTCTCTAGGTTTCAGATGTAGTTCTAGTATGTGGTCAGAAACACAGTCAGAAAAAAAAATGCCTTAATATAAGTAGAAATTTTCACCAAGAAGGCGCAGCTCAGTATCCCAAGTTAACCTCTGAGCATTCAGGATGGGTATAAGATGATGACTGATAAGCTAATATTTGTCTCACACTACAGGAATACATCATTACAAATACATCAGCATGAACAGGCAGTTTGGAAGATAGAACTGTGTTACAGACTACAGAAAAACTGTTCAGATCTCAATATTGACTACATATTATATTTTTGCTCTTAAGAAGTGCACCACCATTATAATGAGTGGTATTATCTTCAGATTTGTAGACTAGCCTACAGGCCTATTATATGATCTTTGAATAATGTACTCTGCCCACTTGTGAGCCCATTTTCAATGCCAGAAGGAAGAAACAATAACTTCAAACTGGCCCACGAGCACACAGAGACAACTTGCTTGATGAGACTGGAAAAGGCATATAGCTTCCGTATTTTCAGAAGGAGTCTAGCAAAATAAATCAGTCTTTAGGGCCCAAGTAGGTTTTGTAAAAGCATCAAGAGGCATACACCCTTATGATTGTCCCTGAAAAGGGTTGTGGGAGGTGGAGATGATTGTGACTCTATTCACTAATAAACGTAAAGGGAAAAAACAATCCCAAATTGTAAGGAAAGACTGGGTTTTATTTCATTCATAACTAAAATGAAGTTTTTGATTGACTCCTCAAATGCAAAAAGAGCAATCCAAGATTTTGTGGAACACAAAAGAGAAAATAGAAAAAAATGAAGAAATACATAAGGAAGACTGCAAGAAGTAAAGAGAAATGTAGAATTGAGGTTGGAAAATACAGTGTTGTCAAAGAATGCATTCCTTTCCATTAGAACAACAAAACAAAGATTTCTGCTTTATTTGAAGAATTCACAAAGACGGCACACAGAAAGATCACCAAGCAAAATGAGAAAATGAACAGTGAACTCAACAATGTGAGGAAAATAATTCACGAACAGAAATGTATAGAATTCATAAAGCAAACATACATTTTAGAGCTGAAAGTACAGTAAGAGACATTTTCAAAATGTGCTGAAGTTCTTCAAAAGCAGAATTGATCAAGCAGAAAGAATCAGTGACCTCAAAGATGGGTCACTGGAATTATCCAGTCTGAGTTGAAAAATCTTGAAAAAGAATAAGAAGAAAATATGTGATTTATGAAACACCAACACAAAACATATGTATCGTGGAAAGCAAATGAAATGTGTGCTGCAAACCATTGAGGAGAAGGAAGTGCCCAAGAGATCAGCATAAACAATTGAACACAAATAAATTGAACAAGCAAGAAGAAATTGATATATTTTTATAAACATGCACCTACAACCTATTGAATCACAAAGTAATAGAAAATCTTGTATGAGCAATAATAGATAGAGATTGAATGCAATAAAATGTCACCAACAATGAAAAACTGTGGCTCACATAGCTTCATTGTTAACTTATAGTGAGCATCTAAAGGAGAATTAATAGCAATGCTTTTAAACTTTCCCACAAAAAATGATGAGAGGACTTTGATTTTCATTTTATAGTGTCAGTGTTACACAATAAAAACCAACCTAGAGAAAAGCACTATACAGGAAAACCCATACACTATTATAGATGATAAACTTGGCATCAAAATTCTTCAGCAAGATGTTATCCACACCAAAAATGCAAGGAACCTAAAGGAAATTTGCCCATGATTTGTAAAAATGGTTCATTGTACTAATTAGGTAAATATAATCTATCACATTTATGGAATGAAAGGTAACGATTATATATTGAATGAAAGAAACTAACAACAAAATTCATTCATGATTTTTTTCTAAGCTCAAACAATTAAGTGTAAATGAATATCAATTGACATAATGTCACAGCTGCCAACACAGAGCAAAATCATGCTCACAGACTCTGGAATTTCTTCAGAATTTAGGAACAATGCAAGGATGCTGATGTTGAAATTTATGCAGCAGAATATTGGAAATCATAGCTAGTGTAGATATAGAGGGAAAGGAATTTGTCTTACTAAATAGAAAGAAAAAAAGTAAAGATTACCTCTTCCCATTGTAGAATCATACAGAATCACATATAGATAAATGCCTGTAGATGTCAGCTAAATTTTCTAGAAAAGAAAATCAGAATAATAGTTGTGTCTCTATAGACTCACAACAGAGGGATAAAATGTGAGTCAACAGTCTCAATTATAACTACAAAGAGTTTCACAATTGAAAGTGAATTTAAAGATAGGGGCGATGGTCTTTGAATGGAGTACCTGTCTGACAACCATGGGGCCCTGGGTTTTATCTATAGCACCAGAGAAATGCAGCCTGGTGATTCAGGCCTGTAATCCCAGCACTTAATAGGTAAAGATAAGAGGACTGAGGTTTACAGAATCATCCTCACCTACAAACGGAGCTCGAACCAGCCTGAACTACAGGAAATACTTTCTTAAAAAGGTGAATTGAAAATTAATTAAACACACATATCGATGGGCTGGTAGATGTCTCGGTGCTTAAAAGTGCTTGCTGTTCTTCCACAGCTCCCTCGTTCAAATCCCAGCACCCACAAGGCAACTCACAACTACGTATAGAACCAGTTAATAATAGCTCAAACCCCTCTTCTTGTATCCCTACCTATGTATATGACGGATGCGCATCATATTCCTAAATATTCCAGCTTAGTCTTGCAATGGTCCTTGGATGTGTGTTTTTAGGGCAATTTGTTGTTGCTTAAGCATTTGGTGTACTATTCCTTGGGTAGGACTATTTTTCTCACTCCCAGAATTCCTTGGCTGCCTACAGTTCTCTGAGTTTAAGAGCAAAAATCAGAATATGTGGGTTGAAGCTTGATGGGCTTTTTTACTATACACGGTAATAATACACGCTATTTTCATTCATCTTGTGAATATGTGGCCATATTGTTGAACCATCTTGTGCATTGTTTCTGTTATTCCCAGGAGATACATTCTAACACCAATCTCACTTATCTTCTGGCTTTTTAATTTGTGGGCCCATATTTCTACAATGATCCTTGGGTCATAAATCTGAAAGCAGTATCACAGCCGCATCCACTGGAGCCAGGCTCCGTAGCTCCATGCTTTGATTGGTTGGGATTTCCGTAATGGTCTCTATCAGTTTCTAAGGAAAAGATTTCTTCATGTTGGGTGAAAACTCCACTTACCTGTGAATATAAAAGAATGTGTTTAGGATGTTACTAGGAACTGTGCTGCTTCAGAGAAGTTGAAGTTGTAGATTCCTCTGCAAGATCCATGATTTTATTAGTACTGAGTATTTGACTAGATTTCTAGTTACAGGCATTATGTTCCTTTTGTCGATTACACCTTAAGTCCAATTAGAGAGCTCTTGGTTACCACCAGTGTATGTGTGCCACCACTGCACCTGTACTGTTATCTTGTCATGCTGGTCATTGTTGTGGTTCATTTCATTCTAGGTGGGTAGGACTTTTATGGACTTCCAATATTTGGAAGCTTTTATGGTGATTTATGGTACCATCCAAACTAGTCTTCCTCAAGGAGGCTTTTGGGTAACTTTCCACTCAGTGTCAGTAGAGATGGAGTCTGAATGGCATGTTTTCTTTATCAGTAGTGATTTAATTTCAATCTCTGGGGGCAACTGAGAATAATAACAATACCCTGTCATGTACTGGGAATCTCTTGGTTGACCCAGACCAACCACTCAAAAAGAAGAAATCTCATGCTGGTGATGAGTATTTTGATATATCATCTTCGATGGTGATAAAGTCAATAAATGTTATCTGTTTTATCTTATACTGTGTTTGTGTATAGTGTATATGCACTCATTTTGCTGCACTAACCAATAAGATAGCATTGTTAAGACTATATGGGTAAGAGATGTGCAAGTAATTCAGAGGAAAAGACTCAGAAAAGAAGAGAAAGAGGAGGAGGAGGAGGAGGAGGAGGAGGAGGAGGAGGAGGAAGAAGGGTGAAATATTGACATATTCCCCCTGTTTTCCCAGATAAATAATAGCTGTCATTCAAATCTGAATTGCAGAGACAAAACAATTTTTAATAGCTGTGTACAATATCCACATAGGGACCATACTCCCTTAATACATAAATATCATTGGTCTCTTGTAATCAAGATGAAACTGAGAATGTAGAATTTTATTTTGTATATTTTCACATCTACCCTATCTCTTCTTCCAGTATTAACCACAAACTCCTCTGCCCAAATAATAGATGGTTTCCAAGGAAACCTTGGTGCCTTTCCTCAGGTAATATAAAATACATAAAAAAACCTTCTATTTTATAACTATGTATTTATTCACTGGTGTAAATGGCATTTCCATGCCTCTAAAATTCATTGATTAGAACTTTATGTACTATCAGGAATCCCCAAGCTATGGTCATCCTGCAATAGAGAAATATGGACAATGTGTCTTCTAATTCTTGTCAGCAATCCGTGTGCATGGAGGACAAGTGGGCAGAAGATGAGCTAAAGCTGTGTCTTCTTTATCCTCCTCGGAATTATGCCACGATTGAAATAAAGAATGGATTAAAATTGAGATATTTTCAAAGTCTTTCCCTTTTTACATCTCATATGCCTTTAGTAGCATACAAACAAACAAATAAAATGATGAGTATTTGTGATGAGTGACAACTCCCCAAAATATATAAATGAAATTAGTACTGTCTAGTGACATTAATGTAGGTAGATTTGAGATTAAATAATTGCTTCTTTACATGGACTTTGTATTGCTTAGAGTCTCACTTGGGAAGTTGTATTTCTTTATTTGAAGATAACTGCAGTAGCTTCAGAAAGGCAAACACTCAATGAATTGAACTCATTCTTTTTTTTTTTTTTTTTTTTGGTTTTTTGAGACAAGGTTTCTCTGTGTAGCCTTGGCTATCCTGGACCTGGAACTTACTCTGTAGACAAGGCTGGCCTTGAACTCAGAAATCCACCTGCCTCTGCCTCCCAAGTGCTGGAATTAAAGGCGTGCGCCACCACTGCCCTTCCATGGTAACATTCTTGTGAAACCTACTACATTGAATGTAACAAATACTCATTGATAAAGACTCATAGTGAAATAAAAATATTTTACTGCTGAAAAAAAGGTAGTCCTTATAGAAAATACTTTCATTTTCACCAAAAAATTAAAGGTTTTTAAAAATCTAATTTCTTATGTTCCTGCTCATCTTAATATCAGTTGAGATGGAATGTGTTCACTTTGTTGTCTTTAAGAAAATCCTTATGCATTTTGTATGTGGAGCCCTAAATACTAGCACAAAGACATTTCACAACAGCTTCTTGTTCCATCAGGTAGCTCTTCCTATTTCTGAGACCATGTAATCTGATATATGACATCTTGTAAGACTCCCAGGTTTGAGACAAAAGGAGGAAAAAATTAATGTGATGACTTACAGGACACGAAGAACAAGGCATGAAAATGAATAACTAACAACCAGTGAATATAGGCATATGGATCCTACAATTGCTAATTCAGCTTTCTCTGATTCAACTTGGGCAATTAAATACTTAACCATACACACAATTAGCTCACTAAAAATCCAATCAGTGTTTTAGAGGTTTTATTAAGAATACAGAATGTAGTGATTCATTTTAGATTGTCTAAGTTGGTTTTCAAAACATTCCTGATATTCATGTCATAGTCAAATGAGCTCTTAGCAAGGGTGTTAATAGTGGGGCCTGTATTCACCTTAAATAGATGCTAAACCGTTTTATAAAATAAGCAATAAGGTATCATCAGAATACAGCCTAGAAAAATATTATCTTGAATATTTTTGGAGTATAGTTGGAGAGATGGCTCAAAACTTAAGAGCATATATTGCTCTTGCAAGGGACAAGAGTTTGGATACACCCACCCTTGTCTTATGGCTCACAACCCTCCATGATACTATCAGGAAGGTTCCCATTTCAATCTGTTTGCCTCAATAGGTATCTGCACTCATGTGCACATACCTTTATTCAAATTGATATTGAGAAAACATTAAATATAAAATGGATATCATAAAGAAAAGTTTAAGTAATAACAGTATTAAGTAAGTAACTTTAATTATACTTTAATATTCTAATTATCTACAATTTCACATTCAAAACATACTGGAGTTACTAATCCAGTATTTCTACTAATTTCTATGTTTTAACCAAAATGGATTCTGTTCCTCCACCAGCAACTGACCTCGTTTTGATCAAGAGAGTGGATTAAAAAAATTGCCCCATCAGGGGGCATGATTATCTGGAATAGTAGTCTTTGGTGCAAATACCTTTAGAAAGCTATTTTTGAAGAAATTCACAGCAGTTAGTCTTATCTTAATTTTTACGCCTTTCTCACCACTCTGTTCTGCTGGATGCACTCCTTTTTAGACTGTGATGATTTAGTCAGTATATTGCCTTCTACATCCCCATCCTCTGGCTTTTGCTAGTCTCCATCTCATAATCACACTCTTGTCATTACTTTCTGTTCTTGAATTCTTCACATTCTTTCCCATGTACCAAAACAATGAAATTGAATTAATGTCAAAATCCTATCATCAAGTCTTGCCTTTAATCACAGCCTTACTTAAACATGACCTTCTTAGTTCTTTATTAATAGAGTATCTTTTATTTTATGGTACATATTTTTGGATACTTTGTTTTTATATGTATACTATTGTAAGTTTTAGGACTTACATTTAATAGCAAAGTAAAGAACATATTAGAAAGAGTACTCCTATAGCTTCCTATATGAATTCTCTGCTTTTAGCTCTTAGGGATAACACAATGAGGATCAGACATTAATTTCCATTTTCTGTGGGGTGTATCAGAAAAAAATTCTGAAGCTAGGACCCTTTCAGATTTGATGGTTCTGCCATCAAATCTACCCACACTATGATATAGACTTATATAGTTATTAAGAGAAGGACAGACAAGTCGAGTATATAAAGAAATATATCTCAAAGATAAAGCAGGAGAATTTACATTCTTTATGACAGCACACATTTCTGGGAAGGTTATCTGGAGATTTTCCTCAGGGACGCATGATAATTACTCTAAAACGGTTTGACAGTCAAACTCTGATTTTGCACAGGAGATTTAATCAGTATAGAAACCAAAGGATACCCTGCAGAAATATTACATATATATGTACATATATATAAGTATATATATAATAGTACTTCAAACATATGTAAATATGAATCAATAAATTATATATTATATGCAAATCAATAAATAATATATTATGTCCAAATAGATAAAGTATAATAATATATAAATCAATTATATATATATATATATATGTAAGAGTTATCCTTTAAAAGTTTTGCTACACAAGATCATAGATTTATGATCTATGATCATTATTATTTTTCCCATAGTGGATAAAACAGATTCTGATATTTGCAGTGAATAAATATTGAACAGTGTTATTGACTTAACAAGCAAAGGAAAGCATGAATGAATGAAGGATGTAAAAAAATTCTTTTATTAATCTTAAAGCTGCTGGATATTTTTTTTTGAGTCGGTCATATTTGCATTTAAATGGTGGCCTTCACTGAAAGCACACATCCATGAGCTTTCATCACTTAATTCCTATTGATAAACGCACTAATATAACATGTACCACAATGTCATAAAACGTGTATATCACTGAAAAATATTTCTAAATACCATTGTTTGCATTCTGAAGATAGGATGAAATACATGAGAAGTTTCTAAGCGACACTTTCTTTTCGATTTGAGTCATTTTATTAATTTTCAAGAAATTCAAACAGTCTTGCGTATGTGAGAGCCGCTGTTCAGAGTTGTGGAGGAAAGCAAAGAATTGGTGTTATTCTAAAAAGGAAGACAAGATAATTGCTACATCATTTGCAAGTATGAACAAAGAGAACACAGACCTATGTGGAAAAAAGCCTTTGCTTTGTAACACCAAGTAAATTGTAACCATATGTTCCATCTCAAAGAGGAAAATCCTCAACTCATCTCAACTACATCTTGAAATTTATAAAAAAATATTTCTATGTTTATATATTTTAAATGTCTCAATGTCTTATTGAACAGAGTTTATTCTTTAAGGAAAATAAAATTACACTAAAAACAAACTTAGAGGAATTTTTTTAATTTTAGTCAATGATAAAATATATATAAAATGATATTAAAACTGAATTAAAATTTCAGTTGTAGAAATTATTTTTACATTATGCTGTAGATAAAATTTCATGTAATTAATATTATAAGACTAAAGTTTTAATTTTGAAAATTTTACTAACATTACTAAAAATAATACATTATGTTACTTAATGCTCAGTTAGTTAACAGTATCATTTCAGAACATTATCCTCAAATATTCAGAGCATATATATATTTTTGTAATAAACATATCCAGAATTTATATAACACACAAATAATACATATATGTAGATAGATGGTAGATAGCTGATAAATAGATAAATCATATGTATTTATCAAGAGCGTGATCTAGCAAATATCACTTAGCAAAATGTTTGCACTTGGCTAATTTGGGCAGAGCTTATCAATCAATTGTAAAATTGCTAGAGCTTTCTGGAAAGCCGAAGCTATTACAATATGTGGAAAGTAATCTTTACCACGAAATGCCTTTTTTTTTTCATTTTAGGGCAAGAAAAATCTTATATTTTCCTTTACCTATTAGATCACTGGTGGTATAGAGAGGATATATCAAGTCTACTGCTAAAACTGGACCCTCTAACCGGGATTTCAAATGCATTGTGGGTATTGCCTGCTTGCATTTGCCATAAATTTCCTTCAGGAATGGCAAACACACCATTTTTAGAGTATAAAGGCCTTATTCAGGGAGAAGCACCAGAAAAACTTAGAGGCAAAATTACATAAAGAAAGAAAATCTATACATGTATGTTCTGCAATCTTTAAATTTAGTACTTGCAGCATTTTGGTATTGGAAGAAAAAAGAGCAAAGGTTTGAACTCACAAAGTGAAAGTCTGAAGGGGTCAAGAAGGTGATTGGGGTGCTTCCATGAAGATTAGAAGTTAAAACAATCAATTGAGATAACGAAATACTGTCTGTGTTCTTTGATGTGTGTAGAGAAAGAATTGTGTTCGGGCAAGTTTAAAGAAACCATGAATTGTAAAAATCAATCAAAATGCCTATAGGACATGGAAAGGAGCTATCCACTGGAGCTGGCTTAGGGTAGCTCTTATTCAAAGCACAGTTTTATATATATATATATATATATATATATATATATATATATATATCTCAAACACCAGCCCATTCATCCATTTCATTCTTCCCTCCAAAATCAATATATTTTTAAAGAGACCGGTTCTTGTTATACTGTAATCTAGACAAAAACCAAAATTACATAGGAAATTAATGATGAGTTCTATAAAGCTTGATCTCTTGGAAGGATGCAGCTAAGTCATAAAACGCTTTTCTATCTATGTCCTAGGTCCTGAGTTCATATTTGTCACCGCCAAAAAGCAAATGAATCTCCAATCTGAAGTCAACGCCAAAAGAGGGAAAGTCCCTCTTACACGGTAATTACTAAGCTAACATGCTATTTCTTTTACATACATTTGTTTTCACTTCGTAAATGTGGAAGTCATCAAACAGTATCATGTATACCTGCGAAAAGATCATCAAAGAATATATTAATGTGTTTTGATGTAACTACAACAAAGAGTCACTGTCAATACCAAGGCAGTGAGAGCCAAGTCCTGCATGAATTAGTGAGGTTGAGCTGGTTGTCAGAGTTCACTCACTCCTGGAAACAGTAAGAAAGTCTAAGCTTCTTCTCCTGGGCCTGGTTGTGATAATGGCTGAAAGCACATCTCAGAGACGGGACCATGGGGTGGGAAACAGGCAAGCTTAAGCCTTGAAGCTCTTATTAAGTAGATATGAGGAAAATGAATTCAAAATTAGAGTTTGAACATATGAATCTTTGCCACATTATTCTGTTCTGTGATTTATAATATTATGCTCACTTGTCTTAGATTAAAAAAATATGGAACCAAGTCAAATGTCCACTAGTCTTCAGTGGTCATACATTTTTTTTTAACAAATATTGTCTCTGAAATTCAAGTCTCCAAAGTTATTATTTAGGTAGTTCATCTATCTGTGAATCTTAGACCTTGTAAAATCTGTTTGAGTAATTCGTTTAAGTATTGTTTTTAAAATACTGTTTATAATTTCATCTATTTTAATTAAGCTCCTAAAATTTATCTTAAGCTTTGGATATTTAGAAAAAATGCTTTGAAATTATTTTTTTATACTATCCTGGAAAGTAGATTTTTTTTTATTTCACTTAAAATCATACTTAGTGTTCGTTCTAAGTCCAGTTTAGTGTTCTGTTAGTCGTGAATACAAAGTCTAAGTAAAACTGGCAAAATTTTATAAGTGTGAGCCCAGTGGTAAAAGAGAAGTTGTGCTTAATAAATATATAGAAGAGAAAGTTATCAGTCTTAATAACTAACTACTGTGTGGTTGATGACAAATATAAAACACATATTAACCCAATGCTCTCATTTCATGTGAAACATAGTGAGAAAAGAAAGCTGTCTTGTTTGAGAAGCACCCATTTCCTCTATGACTGTTAAAAGCTTATTGTTTGCAATTTATATATCTATAACGATCATAAGCAATTTATAGACTCATATTTCAAACCAAGAAACATTGAAAGCTGGAATTTAGGGTTCATAGTTATTGAATATATAAGTAGACAACTCAAAGCAAGTTTACTACAATTGCCCTATTTTTAACTACTATATTTATCTTCACCTGCTTGTGTCATAGAATAAAAAATAACTACAAATATAAGATATTTATTATGATATAAGCTACATATGAATTAAGGATTTTAGTTCTTTCTTTTATTTGGGAGACTAAAGAGAATCAGATTCTCACCATGTGGTTGTCAAACTTGCAAGGCTCTTGGGTTGGTCTCTTAATTATAAATATTACCATATATTTAATGCATTTTCTATGTGATGATTTATGTGATAAATTCCAGCTAAGTGAGATTATATAACCTTACTTAGAAAGTCTTTGAAATAGCACTTAATACACGTCATACCAAGGGTTTTCATCTATTCACTGAAATATATCTATCTCCTTTGCAACACCCTGTCACACACATACACAAACCCAATGTTATTCAGGCAAACATATAACAATTATCCTAATGTTTGGTTCACTCTTTTTTGTTTTTGTCATTAAACAAACATAAATGACTCAAGCATTGGAAAACTGTGGCATAGGAATATATAAGCACGATTATATGTATTATTCTTTACTCCTCCCTTCAAGTATAAAAATAATATATTTTCTAAGAATTTTGTCATGAAAGTGAAATCAAGTAGATATATATGATTAACAGTCTGTTGAATAACAATACATACTTATGTGGTTTGTCATTATTATTGCAGCAATTGAGTGGAAAACTTGTGAGTTTTTTGTAGAAATATGAAAGTACAAACTAGAAGGCATAAAAACATTTTAAAGTAGAGATGATTGATGTCTCAACGAACTTTTTCCACTGTGATTTTATCGCTAAGTACAAAAGATCTATGATTTGCAAGAGACAATGTAATTATTATATGCTAATTTAAGCAGAGAAGTTGTAACTATAAATGTGTATTTGCATAAGTGTAGAATGTTTCAATACATTGCTTTCACATACTTTACAATCCCCAAAGAAATCATCTAAATATTACTTAATATAGTCAAAATATGATTTTGGATCTAAATTTTCATAGAAGAATGTATAATAAAAGTTAAATTAGTTTTTTAACAAGTAATATGTAAAATAGTCCTCTCTATTAAGTAGCAAACCTTTGTTACTATCCCCCAAGACTGGAAAATGAACAAATGTACAGACAAATAATAAAAAATAGATTAATAATATTGCAAACAACTTTGAAGCTAAATTGATACAAATGTAAAACTAACATCAGTGAAATAAGATCAGCCTCTCCGAGATCAGGGTACACTGGACCTATTGTCTTCCATAATATCTATTCCTTGTGAACACTGAACCATCAGCAAAGCACACTTAAGGGTAATCATCATGAGAGTTAGGGCTGGTATACAGTCTTTGTCAAAGATGAGCATTCTTTTGTACAGGTATGCTTAGGGAATTGTCTTGACAATGACACAAGAAAAATGTGTCTATCTTAAAGGAGAATTTCGCACACAGAACTTCCCCTACTTTACGTTAAAAAAAAACCTGTCATTTTCTTTAACTCACATGGCATCTTAAAAGACAGAATTTGAGCTTTTATTTATTGACCATGGTTCTGTTTAAATTGACTTAAAATATTTATGCCATTGTTTATCATTTTAAAATGTGTTCAATTTTAAGCTACCAATTTTTACTTAAAGAATTGTCATTAGAAATGAGAAAGAAAACTAAATGTTCACTCCAGAGAATAGAGTGATTTTATGCCCAAGACACTGCTGTCATTTAAAAGACTAAATGAGTTGTCTTTTGGGCATCTTATAAAATTCAGATTCTACAACTGCCTGGTCAACTGAATCTGACCCCAGACCTCAGAAAAATGTTTTTGCATGCTTTATCAGAGATTGATGATATGTCATGACCACCACATTGACCCTTTCTTTTAATTATTCTACATATTGCACTTACTCTTCCTTGAAAATGACATACAATGCAGACATTTAAACAAACAGGTTTAACTAAGTTTGTAATGTAATTTGTAAAACCAGTTATCTAATTATGCTGTATTAGGCTACAGTGCATATAACTTTAGAATATACTGAATCCAGTGTACAGCAGATCTTGAAGGTTTTTAAAACCTGTTTTATGGTATGTATACCATAATTTAGTTCATCTTTGTAGTTTTATTATTGTTATAAGACCAAATTACTGTCCTATGATTTATATTTGATTTTCTTTGGATATAAATAGGAAGACAATCTGGATGTTGGACAGCACTATGGTCAAATAAATTAATGATGATGATCTAAGGCAAAGTTGGACTCCATTAAAGATATTTCTGACAGCTGTAAAGAACAGGCATCGTTCGAAGAGCTGATCAGGGAAAGGATAAGACAAACTATAGGTGTCTGCAGTTACCTCAGACATTGTTTGGGAATGTGAAATCATGATAAAGCTCCTACGCATGACACAGCTAATCAGATAAAATAGCGGTGTCCTGGTTGCATCATCTTTCTGCTTTATTTCAAAATAATTCTTTCAGCCTAAGGCACTGTCAATATTTGATGGTTAGGTATGATTCTTGGAATTAGCAAAAGCTGGGCATCTCATTACTGATTCTTCCTACTACTCTGGGTCATTTGGTTATGGAGTTGGGTACATTGCTGTTCAGCAATCTTTTATAAATGTGTAGGAATTCATATTATTCTCTTTAATTTAGAGTATTTAGTGTTTTCTTATTCCTTACTAGTTTACTAAATGTCCTAGCTACATGATTTCCCTCTAACCTCTTGGATGTATTTGACTCTCAGTCATAGTACTGGAACTGGGCTACATGTGCTAGGTAAAGTATCAACGTGTTCTCTTCACTGTCTCTACTGGTTATTTGTATTATTACTGGAATTGTGATGTGCATTATGCATTGAAGCTGTGAAGCCCATGATGGGTTAAACTCTTCACTTGACTAGATGAGGATTTTTTTGTAATTCCTTATGTCTGCTGCAAAGAGAAACATTCTGGTGATGGGCGAGAACTGTGCTAATCTGTGAGTATAAAGATCAAATTTACAATGGAGTTAAGCTAAACGCTGTTTTTATAAAGTAGTTATTGTAGGTTTCCTCTAAAGCCCATGGTATACCAGTCGTTATACCATGGTTGTTAGTTAATTTTCTTGTACCATAAATGATTTTCTTCTGGTTCAGTTGGCTATAAGTCTACTTTGATAGCTGTTGGTCATCACAAAGTATGACTGCCACTATTGTATCCTTAGATATATTTTACCATGTTGGTTGTTGTTGTGGCAAACAGGCATCACAAGCTTTGTAGGTTTATTGATTACATCCACTTCTTGATAGCCTATGTTGGGCAATCTATTTCTAGGAAAGCTCTCAAGGAGAAAGCTCTCATATCATATAAGGCTCAAAGATTTTGAACACTGTCATAATGTGTGTGAAATTTTCAGCAACAGGCACTTGCCTTCAGCCTCTGGGAGCTACCCAAGAGCAACAACAACATCATATATTGTATTTGGAATCTCTAAGACAAGTTATTGAAAGGCAGATTTTCATGGCATTGGGGATTTTGTTATATAATCTATGGCTGCTGTGGAGAATTTTAACAGTCCAAGTAATATAACTCACATTACTGGGTCTCTCTCTCTGTCTCTGTCTCTGTCTCCGTCTCCTCCGTCTCCGTCTCCATCTCTCTCTCTCTCTTTCTCTCTCTCTCTCTCTTTCTCTCTCTCTCTCTCTCTCTCTCTCTCTCTCTCTCTCTCTCTCTCTGTGTGTGGGGGGGGCGGGTATGTGGAAAGACAGAGAAAGAGAGAGAAATATATATATATATATGATTTTAGGTAAAGATAAAGTAATGTAATCTCTTAAGGCTTTTAAAGACAGTAATAAGAGAGAAGAGAGAGAACATGAAGAATTGATTGTTTGATTATATATGAATCCAAGTGATACATAAGCCAAAGATATGAAATGAGCATAAAATGTCTTGTTAAGCGACTAGTCATCAGCCTGTTGAGAGCTCAGAGGATGATTGCTAAAACCTGGTACATATATAGACAGGCTTATGTTTAGACATAGTCTCCTTTTATGAAGAGCAGAAGTTAATCATAAGAAAAGAAATCTAGTAAATGACTTTAAATCCAGCTTTTGGCAAAGTATTGCACCTAAAAAGACTATCTCTGTCATTCCCAATTTTTCAAAATATTGAAATTTTTAAGTTTGTTAAAGTAAAACAGAATTTCACGTTATATAGCACTTTAATATCATTGTGTATTTAAGTCTATTCAACACGTAAAATATTAACTATCAGTAGGGAAAGTCCTACTATAACTCATGTATTGTAAATAGCTTTGGCTTAATTAAAATGTTATTAAAATTACTTTACATAGTGGGAGATTCAAGCCATTCAGTATGTAGGTGGTTGAATTAATAAATGTTCATGTTCCATTCACAAATTTTCTCAAGATTCCTGAGTATCTATAGCATTTCCTTGAAAGTAAAATAACTATGGCTTTATCATTCAATGCTACATCTGCTAGGTGAAATATGAACTTGTGCTCTTTACTATCCGTATTGTTTATTTGCATTATTATGGATGTTCCCATTGATTAAGCCACTTAATACATAATTTATTAATTTCTCATGGATGATATGGTACTTTAAAATATCCATAAGATCTGTTATTAATGAATCTTTCCTTTTCCTGTCATTTAGTAAATCTAGCATATTTTAAAAGTAAATTTTTTAGCATAGCGGATGTTTTACCAATGTTATAGTAATAGAAGCTAAAATGCACTATAAACGTAAAATTAAATTTACAATCTTTTCCTGCAAAAAAAAATGGACCAAAGAGAATAATAAAAGACTGCATGTATCTATGACATTTCATCCATTGTAACAAATTTCCTGAACAAGATATAAAAGATGAACAGTTTTTTTCTTAAAAACATGTTATTCTAGATGAATTACAAAAATACAAGTTTATTTTTTTATTTAAGTTTTACTGCATTATGATGAGAAAAGTTACATGATTTCAATTTATCTGAATTTGTTAACATTTAAAAACATATTTTAAGCAAATAGAATTAATCTCATTCTTGTTTCCCTTTTGTACCTCAACTCCTCACAGAGATTCCCCCTTCAATACCTACAATACCTTTTTGTCATATTCTTTAAAATTTATAAAATATTATAACAATAAAAATGAGTATACAGGAAGAACAACCCACATTCCACAAGGAACTCAAGAAGAAGGAAGACCAAAAGGTGGACATTTCATTCCTTCTTAAAAGGGGGAACCAAATACCCACAGAAGGAGTTGCAGAGATTAACTATGAAGCAGGGACTGAAGGAAAGGCAAGCCAGCCTAAATATAGCTATCTTCTGAGAGGCTCTGACAGTACCTGACTAACACAGATGTAGA
>NW_022196896.1:125589195-125628310 GCF_008632895.1 Mastomys coucha
GTTTGTTTCTTTGTTTTTTGGAGGGGAAACTGGGAATGGAGAAATTTACATGTAAATAAAGAAAATAGATAAAAAAGTTTTTTGATATAAAACATCAATTTAACAGTCTTATGAAGATGCTTGTCTATAGCAATACAGAAAATACATACTTTTTTCAATATAAATGTTAAATAACTCCAAACATATTAACTGTGTATTTCAAAATAATATATCACTACTAGTATTTTTTTAAATGAACATAAAAATATAAAGTCTTTTTGTTTCTTTGTTTGTTTGTTTTGTATTTAGTAGAGCTTAAAATCTTGGCTCTTACTGTGGTACAAGCCCTAAATAAGAACAATTTTTTGAGATTGCATTTCATTGTAATAAGGCTGTACTTCAATGACCCTCACATTACCAAAGGATTTTACCTCCATCGTAGCTAAGCTAAGAGTTGACAATTTTGCTACACCAAGGAGTGAATTGGAGGCACGATGATTTTTGGATACAGACTTCCTGCTATGGTCAAATCTATTTGACTTGAGTGAGTGTCTTCATTTTCAGCCCACAGAGAACAGGTTACATTCATTTAAGAAACAGAAGTAGACGCTCACAGCCATCCATTGGACTGAGTGAAGGAGCTAGAGAAAGGACACAAGGAGCTGAAGGGTTTGCAGCCCTTTAGGAAGAAGAACAATATGAACTAACTAGTATCCTCAGAGCTCCCAGGGACTAAATCACCAACAAAAGAATATACACGGGGGGGACTCATGGCTCCAGCAGCATGCATATAGCAGAGGATGGCCAAACCGGTCGTCAATGGGAGGAGAGGCCCTTGGCTCTGTGAAGGTTCTTTGCCCAGTGTAGGGGAATGCCATGGCCAGTAAGCAGAAGGGGGTGGGATGGTGAGCAGGGGGAGGGGAGAGGGAATAGGGGATTGTTTTATTTTATTTTATTTTATTATTTTATTTTTATTTTATTTATTTATATATTTTTGGAGGGGAACCTGGGAAAGGAGATATTGTAAATAAGAAAACATCTAAAAGAAAGAAAGAAAGAAAGAAAGAAAGAAATGGTGTGTGTATTAAGATGGTCTATCCATAAAGTCATTCACCAACTGTTTCAATGGTCCTGCTTGGAGGGTGACACAGACATTAGGTGAGGTTAAGAATTTAGTTCATTGGTTGTGATAATTTAGAAAAGCATTCATTTCAGAGAAAGAGTAACTTATAAAGTCCTCTTCTTCAAACTTGATACAATAGTTACAAAGGTAAAGCAAAGCATTCAGTCTCACTCTTTGTTGTTCTCTTACAAGCCACCTCCCAATTTAAATTGAGAGGTGGCTTGTAAGAGAACTACACCATTTTAAATGTGTGAGAACTATACTATTCTAGCTCATACCTAAACTCAAAAGGACATGAATAACAGTTGTACCCTAAAATTTTAATAAAATTGTTCTGTAAAGTTTTCAATGTAAGATATATTTATCAGCTCTGATCTCTAATATGCATATACATTTGCAACTATCCTCTCTTTAATGCATGCATTTATGAATGGGGAAAGAATGAAGACTGAATATGATAAAGATACAATACATTCTATCCTTTTTTTTAAAAGATTTATTTTATTTATTTTATGTGTATGAGTACACTGTAGTGTGCAGATGGCCGTGATCTATCATGTGTATGACAGCTGGGAATTGAACTCAGGACCTCTGTCAGCCCTGCTCACTCCGGCCTGGCTTGCTCTGGCATAATTGATTGTAGCTGTCTTCAGGTGCACCAAAAGATCTCATTATTGGTGGTTGTGAGCCACCATGTGGTTGCTGGGATCTGAACTCAGAACCTTAGGAAGAGCAGTCAGTGTTCTTACTCACTGAGCCATCTCGCCAGCCCCATTCTATTCTTAAATAATCAGAAAAAGGAATGTTAAGGCAATATATAAGCGGTTCCAGTCAAGGAGTAATGTTATTAGAGCATGTCTTTGCATTTGCTTTTAAATAAAAGGATAAGGAAGGAGAAAGGTCTTTATTAGTAGGTGCTTTCACTTCTCAGAGTATTGTGCAAATGAGGTCCAGGCCAAAAATCTCATCCCCAGCTTGGACCAATTAACACTTGTCTGAATTAGGGTTTTTATTGCTGCAACAAAACACCATAGCCATAAAGCAAACTGAAGAGAAGAGGGTTTATTCAGCTTATATTTCCACTGAAGACATTTAAGACATGAACTCAAATGAGGTAGAAATCTGCAAGAGCTGATGCAGAGGCCATAGAGGGGTGCTGCTTACTGGATTTTTCTTCATGGCTTGCTAGGCCTACCTTCTGATAAAACTAAGAACCTAGGGATGGCACCAAGCACAATGGTCTGGACTCTCTGCCATTGATCACTAATTGCAAAAATGCCTTACAGCTGTATCTCACGGAGGCATTTCTTCAACTGACGTTCCAGCACACGCCTTTAATCCCAGCACTTGGGAGGCAGAGGCAGGTGGATTTCTGAGTTCGAGGCCAGCCTGGTCTACAGAGTGAGCTCCAGGACAGCCAGGGCTATACAGGGAAACCCTGTCTCAAAAAACCAAAAACAAAAAAAAATCAACTGACGTTCCTTCCTCTCTGATTACTCACACTTGTGTCAAGTTCACACACACACACACACACACACACACACACACACACACTAGCCAGTAGTACTGACCCCTTGTCAACTTCACACACAAACACATCACAATAAAGCCATAGTCTTTCCTTTCTTATTTATCCCCAAGGTAGCTCCTTAAAAACATAAATAACTTTAAAAGTCCACACAGCCTTTACAAATTCATGCACATTAAAATTTCAGTCTATCTAAAATATTCAATCTCTTTAAAAATACAACATCTTTTAAAATTTAAATCCCTCAAGTGTGTGTTCCAATAAAATAGTTTCTTCAAAGGAAAAAAATCAGGGCACAGTCACATGAAAGCCAACATAGTCAAGCACCAGCCATTCAATGTCTGGGATCTATTCATAATCTTCTGGACTCCTCCAAAGGGCTTGAACCACTTCTCCATCTCTACCCTCTGCAGCACACAACTTGTCTTTGAGTCTCCAGGTTGTCCCACTCCACTGCTGCTGCTGTTCTTGGTGGTCATCCCATGTCACTGGCATCTCCAAACTCCAAACTCCAACTAGGCTGCCCTTTCACCAATAGCCTCTCATAGACATCTTTATGGTGAGAGCTTCAACTTCTTTGCATAACTCCTTCAGTCCTGGAAGTTGAAGAACTGCCACTGAGGCTTCACCTCCACCAATGGCCTTTCCTGACCTTTCGCTATGCAAAGCCTCAGCTGTTCTCCAGGACCTTCAGAAACAGTACTTCCTGGCTGACACCCACACATTACCAACATGAGGCTGCCAACATGAGGTAAAACCATGGCTATCTCTGGGACAAAGCTTCTTTGTGTTCTCTTTCCTGAGAAGAAAACAGTTCCCGGAAGACTGAATTTCAGTGATGCTAGTTTCTTAATCACTCTAAGTTTTAGCATCTGCTCAACAGCTTTAGGAGTTCTGGTATCTTGTTAATTTCAACTGATTCTTCAGCCCCAGCTAACTGGAACCAAGGAATCTAAAATTAAAATAGCAAACAGTCTTGATAGATTCTGTAAACTTTCTTCTGAAATATTACAAGCCAGGAATACATCTACTGAATCGCTCTCAAGATTCCTATCCTCCAAGTTTCTACAATTTTTCCCACAGAGCTCTTAATCCACCATGGCTCTTCTATATCATACTCCCAAAGTTATTCCACAGTCCTCCCAAAAACACAGTCAGACCAGTCATAGCAATACCCCATATGCTGATACCAATTTATCTTAGGTATCTTTATTGCTTCAACAAAACACCACAACCCAAGAAGCAAGTT
Source organism: Mastomys coucha (assembly GCF_008632895.1). Lineage (NCBI taxonomy): Eukaryota > Metazoa > Chordata > Mammalia > Rodentia > Muridae > Mastomys > Mastomys coucha. The sequence continues at coordinate 125,593,075 of NW_022196896.1, forward strand.
GGAGAGATGTGGACATAATTTTATTGTACTCTGTTTAATAATTATCCTTGTATTATTCAAATATTGATTTCTGTGCCCCCATATCTGGTTGGAAAACATTGCTCCACAACTATTCCATGACTGGTCAATAAAGAAGCCTATCAGCCAATGACTGAGCAGAAAAATGAATAGGGTTGGCCTTTCTTCCAGCCAGGAGAGAAAAATTGGGGAGTCATCATAGGGAGAGCATCCAGGAGACACCATGAGAGAACACCTACAGCCAAAAGAGTCAGATCAGTAATAAAATGCAAGTATCCCTGAGATTTTACTGGGAAGTAGCCAGATTATTTTAGGAGGTTAAAATAGAATAATACTGCTCAGTATTTGTGTCCTTAAAGCTTGTTAAATACATATAATAGTTCAGTATCAATAATTTGAGAGCAAGCTGAGATAGGAGAAAAGATGAAAAAAATTATAAAATAGCCATCAACAGGGAGTAAAGGGTTTTCAGCTGGGACTAATGAAGATATGTTCTCAACTAGGCTCCTTCCTTTCTGTTGTCTCTAGCTTGTGTCAAGTTGACACACAAATCCAGCCAGTATAACATTGTTCTGCTTTCTGATCTCAGACTGTGTATCCTATTCAGACTCTGCCCTACTGAAGAAGAGAAGCCAGAAAATGATTGATCTGGGAGATCTAGATCTTCTCAGCTGGCCCACATTAGCATCATCACTTCCTCTCTGCTATAGTCTTATAGCTAGAAAACAAGATCACATTTTGCTCTGAAATCATTCTCTAAGGTTTTTTTTTTTACCAGTATGTACATTTTATTTGTTTTATGTATCTTTTTATTTTGTAGAAAGTAATCTTTTCATGCCTTGGTTTAAGACATTTGAGAACTATTCTCCAAATCACCATCACTTTGTTCTTTGTACCCACAACTGTATTTATGCCAATCATGTGACATTAACTCTTATGTCAGGTAAAATTGTGGACACAAAATCAGTAAGAGAGTCAACTAATTATACTTACTCCTTGGTTTGCCTCAAATCCTATTCCTGCAAATACTTGCTAAAGGAAGGCATAAAGCTTTTAAATGAGAGTGGATAAGTGACAGTAGGAATATAGTTTTAGGGTTGAAATTAAATGTTTGACCACTATTCCACAACATTATGTTATTAGAAATAAATACGTTTTATAAGCTGTTGTAACCAATTATATTCTATTATCTATTTTCTTTTCCTTTTTTTACTGTTTTTGAAATTATAACCTAATTATGTTTATCCCTTTTCTTTCCCTTTTTAAATCTCCCTTATATTCCTTCTTTCTCTCTTTCTAATTCATGGCTTCTTTTTTCATTACTTATTATTTCATTTATATGTGCACATATATATACATATATGGCCCTAAATATAACTTGTTATATATGTTCCTTGTGTGTACATTTTCAGGGCTCAGCTCATACTTCTGGAAACTACTTCTTTAGCTCCAAGCATTCCTCAATTGATTATAGAAGGGCAGTTATTTGTTTGTTTGTTTGTTTGTTTGTCTACTAGTTCCATGCCTCTGAATGTCACCTTGTTTAGCTCATTTTTAGATTGTTCTGTTGGTGAGAGTCTTTGGTTTTACCTCCTGAAATTAATGGGAGATACAGTCTCACAGGCAACCTTGTGATCCTCCAATGCATACACTCTTTCTGTCCCCTCTTCTGCAATTTCTGCACCTAAGATGTGGGAGTGTTTTGTAGTTGCAATCCATTGGGGACTAGGCTCCATATCTCTGCAATTTGATTGGTCATGGATCTGTAATGGTTTCCACTTGCAAAGAGAAATTTTCTCAATGAGGGTGTGAAGACTATACTTATCTGTGGATATAAGGACAAATGATTATATAAGGACTGTGCAGGTTTAATAAATTAGGTTAGATATTCTGGGTAACAACCATGATTTCACTATCATCTATGAGTTAGCTGGGTTTCTAGCATCAGGATCCCCCCCCCCCGGTTCAGTGTTTCTTAAGTCCAATTATAGAACTGCTAGTTAGCATCATGTTATGTATGCCTCGTATATCTTTCAGGTCAGTCATGCATCCCTACATTTATTGTGTCATGCTGGTCATTGATTTGGTTCCTACACATCATAACTTGATTGGGCTGTATCCGCCTTTGGATGCTTGCAGAGTGATTTCTGATACGAAGAAAGCTAGTCCTCACAAAGAGGCATTCTGGTCATTGGTCTCTGTGTTCTGAAGTACACTATAAAGGAATTTTAACTCGGGAACATGGCTTTTCTCACAAGGGATTATATCTAAAAGAACCAGGTCTTTGTGATCCTGCTGAAAATCCCTTAATTCCGTAACAATGAAGGTTAGGTTAATTTGTAGAAAGAAGCAGCCATGTTTTGAAAGTGATGCCTAAATGAGGGGCAGACAAAGTGATGAATCAGAAGAAGATTTGACAGAATGAATCAGAGATAGAATATACCCAAATCTCACTAGAACAGACAGAAAAGAGAGGTGACTTAAGAGAGCAATGCAGAGAAGGGGGAGCAATGCAAAGTTCATATGAGGCCTGGCTGAAGGTTAGAGAAGTGAGTTTGGAGAGGAATTTTGAATCAGGGCAGCTGAATTGAACTAGGTAGCCAGGGTTCTGAAAGAACTAGAAGTGGTTAGCTTATCCAACAGCAAGCCTCTAAGATGACAATTACATCTGGCAAATAGGAGATACTTTTAAGGTATAGTACTCTGGGTAGGTTCTGCATATGCTTCATTCAGACTGATGTTACATGTACATTCTAATCTTGGGGCTGACAATGTTCATAGGTAGTCTTCCTGGATATAAGAAGCTAGACATAAAAAATAACATGCTAGTCAGAAAAGTATATTTCACTAACCACATCTATTTCCAATTTGATAGTTAACAAAGGCAGTGTAAAATCTCAATGTGATGGAGGAAATGTGAAATCTTGGTTAAGAGAAGAGAGTTTTCAAAGAGATGAAATAGTTCTAAATGATAGTCAAATAAACAAGGACAAAATATTTTAGCAATTTTCAGACTCAGAGTGGATTGCTGTCAAATGTACATATTTGCTTTTATCTCCTTGAGTTTTATAAACATTGACCAGCACTGAATTAATTGTCCAGACTGATGGCACTGAGCATTTTCTGATGTAAGATAAGTCAGAATGTTGGGTTCAGTTTTTCTGAGCACTTTCATTCCTATGACATGAGTGAAAGTATTTAGAGGCCTCATCGCTGAGAAAGCTGTTTTGGATTATGTGGGAAGATTTGCCTTGCTCAGCCCTTTCAATATTCAAGAACATATTTCACCCTTATCTATTTAAACCTTGATCTTATCTGTTATGTCTTTTACCTTGACTTTCATCTCTAGCTTACTTGGCTTTTGAAGATAAAATATGACTTGCTTGGTCTTTTAAAGTTGTCTTCTTACATTAACTATCCCACCCATCAACATTCTTTGAATGGAGTCCAAAGGATCAACCTGTGTGGGAAATGTTTTTGGCAAGCTTTACTATGCATCCTACCTCTCAGGCAAATAATATATGATGTTTTGAGTTTCTTATACTTATGACTGATGACATTTTATTCTTTCACAGTAGTTTACAAAAGAGTAACTAAGAATGTTTATACTATTTATTTGTTTATTTTGTGGGGGTAGAAGCACACAAGCCATGGCAAAGACATAAAGGACAACTTCTTGGATTCTGTTGTTGTCTTCCAACATGGAAAATAATTGTGATGTAACCTCAGTGGTAAGAATTGCTGTCATGTGCCACTATCTCCTGAGCCATTTCACAAATAAATCCTTTATAAATTAAATCAAAACCAAGGTAAGGATAAACAATAAGAGAAATTGTTTCTATCTTTTTAAGGGTTTATTTGTGTGTGTGTTTCCTGCTTGCACATTTATATTGTACATTTATATATTGTGAGTGCCTGGTACCATGTAGAGGTAAGAAGAGAGCATAAAATCTCTTATTGAACTTACTCACACTTGTGACCTGCCATGTGGATGTTAGGACATGAAACCAAGTCCTGTGCACAGCAGCGAGTGCTCTTAAATGTTAAGCCATATTTCCAGGCCCAATACTCTTTTTACTTTCTTTCTTTCTTTCTTTTCTTTTCTTTCTTTTTTTTTTTTTTTTTTTTTTTTTTTTTTTTGGTAATACAATTTATCTCAAGTAATAAATAATTATCTTTATGTTCATAGCTGACAACACTTGAAGGTAGGATTTGTAACATCTTTATGGAACTTCCAATATGCCTAATAAAGTTCATACTAAGAAATGGCATACTTGGTAAATTAATATACAGATGAATGGTTTTGAACAGAACCTTCATTTTCTGATATGCATTTTGCTATAAATCTATAGGTTTAATGACAGACAGTATCCATTTTGGAAAACAAATTAGTGGAAGATATTTAATATTTTAAATGGAAATTCCATAAGTTAAGACATAAAACCCTGTAACACTGAAAATAACAGGGTCTGGAGAATGACTCAACAGTGCAGATTATGCATTGCTCTTGTATAGGACTGGAGTTTCGTTTCACTCCCAATCAGCTTGTTAACATCTTCAGACTAACTGTAAGCCCAGTATCAGAGATTGTGAAAAAAATGAATTGTTTCTGTTTATCTAAAACACTAAACTCAAGAAAACAAAGTGTACTTCCAAAGATTATAACTGAACATCAAAATCAAGAGGTTAAGTTTCTAGAATGCCAAAAGTTAATCATTAATTAAAAAGTATATTTAATGTAAAAATGATGAAATTCAGGTAAACTTATAAATATATATTTAACACTACAATGAAGGTAAATAGTTGATAAAATATTAAAGTTTCTTTAGTTTACTAACGTTAAGCAAATTTCAAGGACACAGTTCTTTCTGAAGCATGAAAAGTTTTCAAGTATACCCCAAACAAAATTAGCAATATTCATATAATGACATTGGAGTATAAAGTTGGTATCACTGATTAGGAGATAAATTTAAAACACATCCTGGTAAATGTAGACACATACCTTCATTTATAATTACTATACTAGGAGCTGGAATACTATATAGGATCCAACATGTATATAACACTCTAAGCCACATCACTGATAATCCTTGCTAAATGCCAGAGAGTAGAGAACATATGGATAACATGAAACAGGAAAAATGGGAATTTTCATGACAACAAGGCATATCAGTGAAAGAGATACATTATATCTCAGGATGCTAAAAATTTAAGTAGGAATTAATTTTTATTGAAACACACTTGAAATGGGTCTGGAGAAATGTCTCGGTAGTTAAATAGGCACTTCGGGTTCTTGCTGAGTTTGTGTCCTACATGAGAACACACATTTACCTATAACCTGAGTTTCAATCGATCTGGTGCTGTTTTCCAGGCTCCACAGATACCAGGCATGCATGCAGGTACTTAAAATATACATGAAATACAAACACCAAATGTTTTAGTGAAAAAAATATAGATAGGGCACCAGTTAAATATATTTTGATTGCAAAATTGTAGCTTCCTTAAGAATAGATTTTTGAATGATAGATTAAGTGTAAATCTATCCTTACAACTATTACCGGCAACTAAAGTCATGAGAACGTAATTGTCAGCAAACAGGATGAAGTATAATGGCAAGAAAAGCCCTGGGTCATACTCAGTTTTTATAGTGTTTCCTAAAAATCAGTAGGGATTTTGATGCACTTGTGTTATTTGCTGTATTTTCAATAGAGTATTGAAAGGTCAAAGTGTATGCTAGCATTGAACTGATTTCTCACCAAAGGATTGTAAGGAACTGAAATGATCTTTTATTTCAGTAATTGACTTCTATCTAATGCTAACTATGAACAGTTACTAAAATTTTCAAGAACTGTAACTCACCCAGCATCCTATAATATGGAACAGGTGTGTTCCTACAAAATTCTGAGAGCTGGATTGTCCACTCATTCTACTACTGGCTGTGTGGCTTCAGGCATTTGCCTTTTATAATTACTTTCCTATCTGTAAGATAAACCTAAAAGTGCTCAGGATTATACTATGTTATATCACATCGTATAATATTATATTAATTATAGAGCTATGTTAATTTTTAGCATCTAAAAAGTAATCTTCCAGATCAATACTTTATGGGAAGAAATATGAATTTGTTTGAGCAAAGATATTGATATAGCTTGCGATTTTCTAATCTAGAATGACAGAGAGAAAGAAAAGAAATGAAATGAGGTACAGAGGAGAAAGCTGGAAGAACACAGCAAGAAGAAGCCAGTCAGGCGAGGATAGGACCAGACACCAGCAAAGCTGGGCATCAGTCTTGAGAGGATAGGACCAGACACCAGCAAAACTGGGCTTCAGTCTTGAGATGATAGGACCAGACACCAGCAAAGCTGGACTTCAGCCTTGAACCCTCATAATTACATGCATGTGCAAGCTACCTGACCTACAATTACTAATGTTCTTCAATGAACTGTAACACTAATACATTGTATACAGGACTACTACGATGATTAAGTCAAACATCATGATGTAAACTGGGTCAGACAAGGCACATTTTATTAATTCTAGGACCAAACATTAAGGATTTTGATCACTTTAATACTGTCTGCCAATGATTTGATATTCTCACATTATTTACTGTTTAATTTATATTATTTTATTAACAGGTTAGTATAACCATTATACCAACTTAAAATATTCACACAACAAAATTTCATATAGCAGGGTTAATCATGTGGAGCCATTAATGTTTAGTGAAAATTAATATCTTTAATTAAATCAAAAATAAGAAATAACTAAGAAGGAGCAGAAGTGCATTAACCGCATGCATAAAATTAATGTTTTATGAGCATTATGAGAAGAAATTTTATGCTGGGAGTGGTGACATATGATACACGGCTGTAATCCCTGGGTTGACAGGTAGACACAAGAAGATGAGGCAGTCACTGCCACCCTTTAGTTACATCGAGGGATCAAGGACACAATGCCATATACTTTGGCTAAATCAATAATTGAATGAATAAATATAAATAGAAAGAACTCAAAGTAAGAATGAGTACATGTAAGTCATATTATGCATTGGATATTTTCAAAGGTGGAGAAGAGGTTTCATTGTAGAAAACTGAGAAGAAACACAACATTCAAAGGAGCTGAAGTTTAGAGAGAATGCTGCATGCCTCTGTCATGTTGGACATGGCTTTGCTTTAGTATATGAGAGATAATGCACTATAAATAATAGATCACTATTTCTCCATTCACTCGTCTCTCAGTATGTGAGGTTTTGAAAGCCACAGTACATTCATGTTAACTGCAGGAGTAAGCAGAACTCCTGGAGACCAAAACTTAACTAACTGAAGAAACTCTCATAAGTATAGAACTCACACCTTGAGATTTCAATGAAAATGTGAATGTACCCCATATAAAAAGAATTTTAAATACACCAAAGACACATAAAACACCCATTCAATGTTCTTATGAGTGAATTCCTCTTTCTACCTTCTGAGACATCTTGAAGAAAAAAATGAGACATTTGTCTCAGAATGGGATCACTTTATTGTTTTTAGGAAAAAAACATACAACATTAAATATATGCTAGTAGTGGATTCCACCATCAATGATGACTTATGAGGTGCTAATGTAAACATGGCTTAAAGATTTTTATGTTACTGATACTTTACAATATATAATTGTCAATCTCAATATGTCTCAGTGTTCTTGAGTCTAGGGAGGGAATGACAAATTTGTTCTTTTTACTATAGTGGAGATGAAAGTATAGCTTCAAAACACAGACTAAGCTCAAATTATTTTTGTTTCTTTTTTCTTTTTCAACATTTTTTATTTTATTGGATTTCTCCCAAAAATTTCTTGTGATCATATTCTTCCTTTCTCACCCAACTCCCATGGCCTCTACTTTTGCTTGTTGGTTCGGCCATTTAGTTTTGGGTTTTTTACTTTGTTGTGGTTTGTTCTTTCTTCATTTGTTTGAGAGAACATGAACTCAATATTTTTAAACCACTGATTCCTGCTCTATGAAAATGAATATAGTATCAGACTTGCCTTCTTTTGGAGTGACCATTAGAAAAGTCACAAGCACTTACTTAGGGATTAGCTTTCATTATTAAATAAAAAATAAAATAGTTTGCTACAAATCAGGTGAATGCTTAATACATTCACTGTGGTGTTTATCATTACATATTCACTTTTGCATTATATACATTATATATAGTAAAATGGATATTATTGTAACATTTACTTTTTTTGTTTTGTGTTGTGGTGTTGTGTTATGTTGTGGTGTTGTGTTGTTTTGCTTTGCCTTTGCTTTGTTTTGTTTTGCTTTGTGAGACAGGGTTTCTCTGTGTTCTTTTTGCCTATCATGGAACTTACTCTGTAAACCAGGCTGGCCTCAAACTGAGAGATTCACCAGATTCCTTCTCACAAATGCTGGGGTTAAAGGGATGAGCCACCACCGCCTGGATCTTCTAAACCTAGTTAAAAGAGAAGTAGGAAAAAAGGGTGATTAAATAGATATGTGTTGAAAACACTTTTAAATTAATTTGTTTCCTATTAATTACATAAAATATCACAAATATACAAATATATTTTTATATTTTTATATGAATATATAAAATGAACATTAAATCCATGATAATCATAACTCCCTAGTGTATGAAAATATAAGATAACAATCTAACCTGTGTAATTAGGATATGGGCAAACCAACACTAGTAAAATAAATACAGAGCAGGGTTATCTCAGAAACCCTGGACGTGTGTTCATCCCAACACTGTGTTTTGAACAGGCAGCTATTAGTTTAGGATCCACATGCTTAAGAAGCCTGGAATTTAATCTTTCTGTGTTATCCATGCAATTGTAATAACCTTCCAAATAAAGTACATTTGTATTTTCTCCACTATTATATTTACCTATTGATAGCCTGCTGGGTGTCTAAATCAAGAATCTTCTCTCTGAAGCAAATCGAAATTGCTACCTGTGAATTTTTAATTTTCCAGTTCCAATGCTTAGAAGAACCAATAAGCATGCAATCAATTTTAATTTAAATTGAAATCCACAGCTGTATTTACTGTAGATGGCCTTTCAGGGAAATGAATTTCATATAATTTCTTCACTTATCTGATCATATTGATAGATGTTACAAGGAGAGTATGCATTGAAATGGGAAAAGACATTGCTGTGTTTTGTGATTTTTTTCATATTGTTCTGCTCCTCAGCTGTGAGAATTGTGTGTGAGTTTCAAATTAAACATGCTGTCAAATACTGCTCCTGTTCCTAATAGTACAACATTGAAGACTAAAATTGTGGCTAAGAAAGGAGACATAGAACTTAGAAAATGTCTTGCTGAGACTTACCCATGCACTGGGTTGGTTTCACAATTTTAGTAAGGTGTTTCTATGAACTCAGGAACATTAAAAGTGTTTAAAATAAACAACACAGGGGCTGGAGAGGTGGCTCAGCATCTAAGAGCAATGAATGCTCTTCCAGAGGTCCTGAGTTCAATTCCCAGAAATTACATGGTGGCTCACAAACATCAGTAATGGGATCTGATGCTCCCTTTTGGTGTGTCTGAAGAGAGCAACTATGTAATCACCTACATTAAATATATTAATCAATTAATAAGCAAATAAATTTATCTAAAAAGAAACAGAAAAGATATCTAAGCATTACTAAAACATTTGATTTTTTTCTAATGTGAAGAATAAGTAAAACATCAACTACTTAAAATAAAAGGATGTAGATAGATTGGTAGAGAGATAGATACATTAGCTAGATAGGGGAACAGACAGATACAATAGATAGATGATAGATAGGTAGATAGATGATAGATAGGTAGATAGATGATAGATAGATAGATAGATAGATAGATTGATAGATATGATAGATAGATAGATAGATAGATAGATAGATAGATAGATAGATAGATACATATGATAGATATAGATAGATTGGTAGAGATATACATTAGTTAGATAGGGGAACAGACAGATACAATAGATGATATATAGATAGGCAGATAGATAGGCAGATAGATAGATAGATAGATAGATAGATAGATAGATAGATAGATAGATAGATAGGCAGATAGATAAATATGTGGATATGATAGATGTTAGGTAGGTAAATAAATGGTAGATTAATGCTAGATAAAAGAACAGATAGATAATAATGAAATAGATGATGATAAAGGTTAGATAGATAGATAGATAGATAGATAGATAGATAGATAGATAGATAGATAGATAGACAGACATACAGTCAGACATATATTGGCTAGGCCATAGGTATTAGATCAATAGATAGACAGAGAGATATTGGAACTGATACAGACCTTCATAGGATAAAGTCTGATATTCTTAAATTCTATAATTTTTACTAAAACTTCAGTATAAGTGAAAGTACATATAGCTGAATGAACTGAATATCAAATGAAAGCCTCATAAATTTGATTAAGAGCTTGAGTGCTATTTGTGAGTGCCTGAAAAACACATTTTGAAAAACCATGGAAACATTTTCATTGTTTTCCATAAACATATCCCAAGGATGTTTCCAGCATTGATTGGAAGATTTATGCTATTTGAACATGCTTGAGCTTCTTAAATGTGACACATCAATGTCATAGAGTATTTTAACAGCCTGTTTGATCTGGTACTCGTTGCACTTGACATCCACAAGGAATACACGTATGTTCTTGTGCCCTGTGTTCTTCATGCTGCCTCTGTGGTCGGAAGGACTCTGATGGGAGCACAGCGGTGAAACTTGTTTCTCCTGGGCACACCTAAAACCTGTCTCTAGAGTCGTCAGGTCTTGTGCCTCCAGAAGGTGGGTTATGTGAAGATCTCTATTTTGTGGCTGTGGGTACCTTTTAGCTCTTTCTTCTTGGCGTTTAAGATCTTTGCTTGGTACTGATTATTTAGAGGACGGGGTCTTCCTTCTTCACCGTCAGAACAGTTTTATAATTCTCACTAAAGCGTATTAGTTCAGTTTGTTAGTTAAGAGCTGCCAGGTGAAACTGACTCCAAGTTTGAGAAATGCTCTACAACTGTAACAGTTCCACTGACAACAGCATGTTGTCTTTCTTTCTTTTTTCCCAACACAGCATAAGAAAACTGAATAAAGTGCTGAAAACTTTGAACACGGGTCCCAGTGGGGAATTCAGGCTCACTGATTCTCGTGCTTGTACATTCCACACATCCCATGCATTGTCTGGCACAAAGTAAGAGTATATTTTAGTGTTGATTTCCATAGTTTGGAACAATTAGTTTCTCATTCAGTATTTAAGCTTACGTGATTTTGCCTTGGACATTTTTACACATGATATTTCAGAATCATTAGGCTGCCTATACAGTATTTTAGCCTTAAAGTGTGTATCTGGTGAAATACGCAATAAAGAAATGTCTATCCTCTGAAATGTAGACTGTTGTTTTTCAGTAAAGCGTGGTAAAAATGCAGAACACGAAGGTGAGACAACAGAAACTCATATCAGAATAGATCAGTGTGGTGCAGAGACTGAGAAAATGCTACAAGCTCCCAGCTGGGAAAACTTGTAATTGCAACCAGCCAGAACATTGATACAGAGATAGCAAAATTACTAACAAGGGAAAAGGAAAATTTAGAAGACAAATAGAGGAAGCGTTTTCCTATGTATGACAAGAACCCTAGTAAATATGACAAAGTGTTCGTCAAGAGCAGAATGTTGAACTGGCGTGAAGGAAATATAAAATTGATTACTTCAATGGCAAGCCACATAAAAGTGTCATAATAACAGCATAGGAGCTCATTTCAAATAAAAGTGTAATAAAAACACTCTCTCAAATTAAGGAGAGAAAGTGAACAAAAGTAAACTTCTTGCTTGGGGCAATTCTTGTGACCAGAAACTATAGTCAGAAGCAATCAAAACGGACAGGAGCACTGTCATAACAGAAGAATACACAAGGCTCTAGGGATTTCTGTAGCATGTGCATCTATTGGCTCTGTCCCTGTAACATGAGGAATGCAGAAATCTAGGAGCTAATACCCGATTACAGTCAAATTCAAGCAAAGCCTTGAACTTTCTCTTTCTTGATTCACACATAGCAAAATATGGGAAGGCAAGGAAATTGTTCAGTTATGTATACAGGATGGTAGTTCTATACATATTGATGTCATCTCAGAGTTTACCATTACACCTGGTTATTATTAATGGTCTTTTTGTAAAGTCTGAGAATTAGAGGGATCAGAAAGACTGTACATCTCATTTCCCAGTGGATTTTCTTGGGAAGCTGCTCAGCTGACACTAAATTGTAAGCAACTAGGTGAGCGCTTGCTAAATAAATAAATATGTGGCACACATAAATATTTTGTACAGTGAATAGCTATGGAGATTAGGCTATTTTGTATTTTAAGTTACTTCATATTTGAGAAAACTATTTACTCAATCTGTGCCTTATCCTGGTAGACTCCATGTTACAGTCAGCTAGAACACCATTCTGAGAGTAGAGGTGATTGTGAGACTGAAACCTAACATCAATCCAGCACCACCCATATCTTATTTCTGGGAGTAGAGAGAATGAGTGCCACCTAGTACTTTATCAGTGTGAACTGAGATTTTAGGAGTACGTGGGTAGATTGATATGACATCAGCAAGACCTTGTCCAAGGATTTTGACACTCCTGTCCTAGGAAAGGATGTGCCTCTTCCATTTGAACCTATAAAGCAGTAGATACTACAACAGCCCGACAGTTATAGCATCTCACACCTGATCTGTATATCAAGGACCCCAAGGTAGATAATTCTCAATGGAAGTGATTTAGCTTGCCTCAAAATCTGGTATGGATACAGCCTACTGCTCAGCTGTCTGTCCATCCGTGTTCTTTCTTCAACTCACCCAAACCCATAGTTCTTGTACAAACCAGTCCTTCTAGTTCATTTCCACAGTTGACTACACCATCACACTCATCCCTAACTCTACTATAGTCTGAACTGTACAGCAACACCTCTCCTTGGGACTGGTTCATGCTTCTGACCTTATTTATACAAAAATCTTTGCAAGTTCCCAAGCCCAGCACATTTCTGGAACCTCCTGTCCTCTTCTGTAGCCTTGCAAACTTGTATTAATTCTGTAAGCTATGTGTGTGTGTGTGTGTGTGTGTGTGTGTGTGTGTGTGTGTGTATGTACATATCTATACATTTACTGTGAGGTAAGATAGTAGTAATTAAGATTAGAATGAAAGAGCCTACATTTACATCATCACTCAAGTTATTACAGTATACAAACCAATGTACCTTGCAAATTTGTTATTTAATAAATTATGGCATCATGAAGGAAGATGTGTCTCCCTATGTATCTTTGAAAGCATGTTCACAACAACATCTAGGAAGTCGGGTAATGTTATCTAAGATTAGCAATAAGTATGCAAAGCCCTTTTAAAGTTACTGGCAATAAATGTAAAGAAAAATATTCACCTTAACAAAGGAAGGTAGTCCAACTGATAGAGTTACTCATAAGCTTCAGTTTCCTGTGATCATATAAAATCATCAAGGTAATATACAGTTAGAAGTAGAGGGAGTGTGCCTAGCTCTGATGGGGAAGGCTTTTAGTATATTGTCTTCTTTCATAGCATTACCAGTTCTTACATAAACCCATGTTTTTCAGTTATATTAATGCTTAGTTTGCCCTGCTAAAACGGCTATTTTGCCAGGTTATCATAAGCATAAGAAATACTATAGTATTATAGATAAGAAAGAGTAGTTGTTGATATTTAAGTAGAAATGCTTTAAATACAGGTTTACTTATGGTGATTTTCTTATTTGAATATATACATAGTCCCATTGTATGTCTCTATAAATTGTAATTGTCTACTTTTAATCAAGACCTTCTATTTAATCAAATAAAGTACAGTAAGCTCATACTTAAACTCTCAAAATGCTTTACTTCGTGAGCAAAACTGATCTTAAAATTTCTGAATTAGAGAAAATCTGATTATTGCTTTGAAAATGGATGAGTAATTAATGTTTGAGGGCTCATCCCATTCTGGGAGATGGTAATCCTGGTCTGTTGGTCATGGGTCCTGTGAGAAGCAAGCCAGGAAGCAGCACCCCTCCATGGCTCTGGGTCAGTTCCAGCCTTGAGGTTCCTGCCTGCCTTGGGTTTCTTCGATGCTGAACAGCAATATAGGAGCATGAGCCGAATAAATCATTTTCTGCACAAATTACTATTGGTCATAGTGACATTTTTCGTTTGTTTTGTTTCGTTTGCTTGTTTGCTGCAGTAATAGGAATCATAATTAAAACAGTAGACTTCTATAATCTATATTCAGTGAGTAGGAAAAAAATCTTTTGAAATGCCTGTGAAATGCTATGAAACTGACCATGAATTTAAGACACTTCAATATATAAAACAATATTATGTAAATACACATTATCTGTCACAGTATGGTTACATTGGACAGTTATTACTTGTCATGGGTTAGGTGTGTTTTACCCCTGGTTGACTTATAGTAGAAGACTGGTCCCTAGCATTCTGACATTGAGAAGGCATACATGTGTATGTCAGATCACAGAAGTGTACCTCCAGAAGTATTAATCTGTTCATTAAATCCCCAGGTATTTATTCCAAGGTTATTCTTTATTTAGTGACAAACCTATTCCTCCACGTTTCCGTCTGGTGATTGGATTGTACTGCTACCACTACTTTCTAGGCGGCCCTTCTCCGAGCTCGTGGCTAGTACCAAGTCCTTACGTGCCAGTCGGGGTTCTCTAAGGGAATACAGTGGACTGAATGGATAATTTGATGCCCCAGTACTACCAAACACTGAAGATCTGGAGGAGTCCCTGAGAGTCAGTAGTCTTTCATATTGGCAGTCCTAGAAAGTGGGTTTGGATGTCAGGGAAGAACAGCGGCAGCCATAGCAGCACCAACAGGCTAGATAACTCGCCAGCACCAACAGGCTAGGTACCCCGCCAGCACCAACAGGCTAGGTACCCCGCCAGCTCCACTGCAAGGAGCCTTTTCCCAAGGAACTCTTTCTAACTGTGCTGTATTAAAAGGTGTTACTCAACACAGGGCAAGATCTTCTCTCTTTATGAAATTCTTCCTGCAAATGCCATGGGAAACACACCCAAAAGCTTGTGTCTTTATTGATCCCAGATTTAATAAGGCTGACATTCAAGACATCACACCAAATTAATAAACCTCTTTCTGTTACAAAGCACCTGGACCCCCCCACCACCACCACCCAATGTAAGGTAATAATTAAATCAAGAGAAATATTTGGTGAGATTTCACTTAGCTACCTGGATCAAGGAAGAAAAAAAAGACATTGAATTCTATTTAGAAAAATGGCAAAAAATAGGAATGAAAATCTAAAAACTTACATTGCTAGGAAAATTTGTAATTAATTTGAACAAAATTTATAACATACTTCTGTGAACAAGCAATATCAGAAAGATAAAGGAACTCATTAGATTAAAAAGATAGAAAACAATACTAATAAGATAAAAATGAAGATATAATTAATATAAATTTAATAATTGCTTTATTAGAAGACAATGAGAATCTGGCTTTATAAGTGATGACAGACAATGAACTTATATACACCAAAGTCATACAATTCTAAAAATTGCAGTCATCCAACACTGTCTCTGGGAGCTGATGTACCACCTAAGACTTGTCTTTGAAAATAAGTTTGGAGAGGTGTTTAACCTAATATTGTCTGGTTATGCGAGAAAGGACAATTTATGTGGATCAAATACTCTTTATCAACCACAGAATAGACACCACAAAATAGGACTTGAAGGGACAGTTCATTGAAGAGCAAACAATGTTCTAATCCATCAGTTTCAGATTCTTGGGTTAAGTACTCTCGTCCAAGAACATTCCTGAGGTCATATCTGTGAACGCTGAACAATAATTACTTCTGACATATTTCTAAGACTGAGCCAGCAAGCCTTACCAGTGAACTATAGTCTGTATCCCAGAAAATACATAGCTGATGTGTTGAAAAAAATTTTTAAAGTTTTGTGGCATGGTCAAATCAGAGAGGAAAACCCAAACCCAAAGCAGTTAGAAAGACAACAACACAGATATAAAATTACATCAAGAAGATGTTTTTGTCCAAACACCATTGAAAAAAAAAGCAAACACATTGTACTGTATTGAAGTCATGGACAAAGAACCAAAACAATGCATGCTTGTGCCTGTACCCACCCCTATCTGCCTGTACCCACCCCTATCTGCCTGTACCCACTCTTATCTGCCTGTATGCACCCCTACCTGATTTGCCCCTTATTCAAATTTAGGACTTTATGCCAGTGCAATAAATATGAGTCCACATTAGAAATGAAGAATTTCAGTGTGTAAATATTAAAGCACAATGCAAAATTTTTGTATGCATACATATAATACATATGTGTGTATGTGTGTGTGTGTGTTTGTATAATCATATCTGTATTCTATAAGTTCACATATATAAACACAATTATATGTACATATATCCATATCTATGTCTATAGATAAAGATATATCATAAAAATAAAGATGCATAATACTCGACTTAATTTTCCTTTATGGAAGGGATAAACTCGTCTCCTTTCAGTTGCCATACAGATGCTCAATTGTAGCTGACACCTTCATTCAGATTATTTGAAGAATCCTTTGTTCTGTTTCAATGCCAGACCTGTTATTGGGAAGTAATTCTTAGTCATCAAAATATTCTTGAGTTTTTGAATGTTTCTAAGATGCTCAAGTGAGTCCTATAGAAGCAAATAGATTCTGCTGTGATGACTGAGAGTCAAAAGAAGGTCAAGCCTCTCCGGGAAAGTCTTTCTATAGTTCCAGCTCTTAGAACACGAGTTTCCAGTTCCACCTGAAGTACTTCTGCACAAACCAAGTGTCTAATTCAGTAATGGGTGATAAGTGATGCATGATTTCCATAACAAAGCTGCCACTGAGTAGTCTAAAAATCAAGCAAGCTACAGAAGATCTTGCTGTAGTTCTGATGGATTTGTCATATCAAAGGGCATCATACATTAACTCTAAGTTAAAGCATATTCTTGTACGTGTATGGTACCTATCATTTAGTAATTTTTCAGAGACTGACAGCTAACTCTGTTGATAACATATGACTTAGTCGCAGATTTGGTTTCTATTCAGATTTCGGATTACTGATTGTTTTTAATCTGTGCCATCTTTTTTTAACTTCTAGAAAGCATGACAAAGAATCTTGTGGTTCTATTAATACAATAATGATTTTGTGCCTATTAAAGACAACCATTTGGCCTATGGAAATCACATTATTGGATAGAACATGGCTGTACATTTGTATAAAGCTTGCCAGACAGTCATTGTAAGAAAAATTTTACAATTTATTCATATTGCACATTAGATTAGCTACAAGGGTTTCTTTAAATTTACTTAATCTTCTGAAGAAATATTTTAGGGTATAAAGTGAAGACATATATTTAATATAGCTCTTAATCCATCATTCACTGTTTAATTAATTAATACTTTGATCATCTCCTAAGTTTAAGATAGGTTGTCTTCATATTATGAGTCATAGAGTATAGCCTTTACTCTCTCAGCACTAAAAGTATAGTAGGATTGAGAAGAGACAATCACATCTACAACATCGGGTACATCTTGTCAGGATCTTGAGAGCTTTACAGCTTCCTATTGCAACATACTTATGCCCTGTGCCAGTAAACTATAAGTAGGGAGGATTAGGGGGTGGTTCAGATGAATATGCAGAATTAAAATTGGAAGCTGAATGCATTTTCAGGAACTAAAGGGAAAGAAAAGATACATACATATTCTTGGACAATGAAAAATAACCAAGTTGAGAATAACTGAACACTTGTACGAGAAGCACAATTTCTTTATACTTGCTAAGCAAGTAAGAGGTACAGTGGTTTCCAGCAAGCTGAACATGCATCTCGAGGCAACAGTAAAGGAAGCTACTGCGCAAACACTTTGAAAGTCAAAATAACTGTATTTTGTATTTCTTCTTTGGAGTTGACTAAGTAAGCTGTTCCTGGATAGAAAAGAAAAACTAAAAATACATATCATTGTGATCAGTGTTTCATTTTTCTTACATATCTATTGAGTATTTAATTTCAACTAAAGAATATGTGAATAAGATCTTCACCTATAGATTGAGATTCTTTTTCCTAGCCTTCTTTTTCCTAGCCTCAAGCCATTTAGTTTTGCAAATCACGTTAAAATTATTTACTATTTGCCAACTCTATTAGACCCAGCCCAAGAAAGTTTTAATAGGACATTACCCACAATTTTCCCGTACTGACTCTTTTTGGGAGAGCAAGCTCACTGAACTGTGAACTACTGTGCTGTGTTTGTTGTAGCCATCACACAAAGTTGCTCACTCTCATAAGGCAGAACACAGCACTGACTGACTGTGTCAGGTCTCAGAAATGCCATGACCAATGTCTCCAACTCTGTAGTATCTCTTTAGTAATTTTTATGGTCCAACTGAATTTTATTTTACTTTCTCCTAAAAACCTTGCAAATGCTCTGGGTCTCATCATCTCATCAGCTGTCACTGTAACCAGGGAAAAGGAAGAAAAGCAAAGTGGCTTCTCGTGGACCTCTGCTGTAATTGATTCTCAGGGGTGTCTTTGGGCAGCCCCATTAGAGCGGTGCTGTGGTTATGATGACAGTTCTCGGCAGGAGGGTTCTAAATAACTGATGGATATTCAAATCAGTAAAACTGAAACTTCTATTGTTCACTAGCCAAGGCCTAAGATCCCTAGGCTGCTGAACAAAACAAAACAAAGCTCAGGCATTCCTCACTAGCAATATTACCTGAAATGTAAACTCACCCATCACGATATTCATAATCAATCATATAATCTCTAGCTGCTGACATCTCTAGGCCACTTCAGTGAACAGGCCTGGAAACAATGTACATTAGAAGTTGAGGCAGAGCAGCTTTTATTGTCTCTTCAACTGAATATGAAGAAAAGAATGTCTGTACCAACTTGATTTGAAATGTTCACTTCTAGAAAGAGTTTTCTGTTGTTGTATTTTTTTGATATATTTAAAATTTTGTGTTTAAAATCCTGTTCATACTGGAGGAATATTAAACCAGATGGTTTGACTGTTGTCCTGATCTGTAGAACATAATCAAACTAAGCTATTGAGCAAAACGAAAGAAGACAAATGCAGCGTGAGAGTTTTCTTAGCCTGCATATTTCAGATACCCCAGATTTGACTCCAAACAATAAACCAAAGCCCCATAGACTGCTTTGAAGAGGCATGTGGGAAGGAGCAACAGGACACCCCGGTGATACTAAGGCACAGCCACATGGTCGCTTTAGTGGGCATGCCGCATATGCTTCCTGGTTGCTCAGTGAACAAGAACAAAATCACTAGAGATTTCATGCCCACTGACTTCTCGCTAGGCAGATTCTAATTTGGCAGTGGTTCTTGGGTCTTCATGGTGAGAAAGGTACTTCTGGCAGGAACTCTTCCACTCATGGAAGGAGAGACTAGCACTTATGGCTCTGTTCTCTTCAAGCTGAGTCTGAGATCACATCTGCTCCTGAGGCTCTAAGCCTGAGGAAGCTCTGGAGCGAAGACTCCAACAGAGAACTCCATATTTTCTGTTAAATGGCATCGTCTGCTGTATGTCGGATCGAATGTTCTTTAGTACCTAATGACCCTGACTATTTCTCTCCTAGCATGAATTTTTTGCCCGTGATGTATGATTAAAAACAACCCTTTGTTTTAAAAATGCTATAACTACTGTTGTGTACTTCATGCCACAAGTAAAAGAGGTAAGAGGATGTGGGGACATTCTTCTTGTGGTCCAGGATAACTATGGAATCATCAGCAAGATGAGGTATTAAAGAAAGGCAAATCAATATAGAAAAAGAAAACTAAAAACCTGGAAACAATAACAGGTGTTTTTAAGAACTGAATTTGTTAGTGAGGTAAGCAAAACTATTCTTTGCCATTGGTCATGAAGTATTATTCAGTAAAGTACGAAATATCTGTTGTTGATTCTTATGACTGTTCTGACCTTACTCTCACAAAACTAAAACTATTCCCTGTAGTTGTCTGTAATGAACATACAACATGATTTTCTGGTTTGTTGAAGGAAAAAATATTTAGAAAACATCTTTATATATATAGATGTGTGTGTGTGTGTGTGTGTGTGTGTGTGTGTGTGTTTCTCAAAGAAGTATGAAACAAAGGTGCATGTCTTTGCAAAGGTACCTGGTACCACACAGGATTCCTAATCAGGCAAAAGAAATGTTCATAATTCTTCACTCAGTATTGTGTGGAAGACAAGCAAACCTTCTCTCATCTCACCCCCTCAGAAGTACCTTGAATATTCACAATGCCAGTTGCAAAAGGTATCTCTTTGCTTTGAGACCTCTTCATGAATCCATAGTCCCAGGTGACTTGATACTTGATGCCATCTCTTTGTATTCTTCATTTAAATAGTTTTGTGTGTATGTTGAAGAGATACTCAAATAGCTCCTAGAGAAATGGCAGACAAAGAATCAGGTACATGGTGTATATGTGCTGCCTGTGGCTACTTTACAAGGAACTCTACCAGCTCTCAATAATGTGAAAATCTCCTTGAGAGGTATGGTGGCACAGCAAGGCACTGAACCAGAGAAATTCAATTTGCCTACTGTAAAGTATGTTTTGTCTCTCTCAGAAAGCTCTAATTCAATCCAAAATTACTTTCTGGAAGCAGTCACTCTCGCCAAGAAAGGGTGCCTGAGGTCTGGGATAGGACAGAACACGCTGGGGTAAAACTGTCAAAAGCATTCAGCACTGTCCTCTCTCATGGGTCCGGATGCACAGACCAACCTGGAGGTCCCGACCCTCGCTGTTGTAGCTCTATGCATATTTGTGATTGAATAACCTTCAGTCACTTTTATCTTTGATCTACATTTACTCTAAAAATGCTGAGAGAGCAGTGGGAAAGAGAGACTATGTAAGGTTAATAATATGTGAATGAAAAAGAAACACATTTCTGTTTGAATTTTATAAAAGAAGTTGCTTGTAAGTAACTTTGAAGATGGCCATAATTTCATTTAATTCCTAAATGACATCTTTTGTTTAATCGTAAGGCTAATAAACACATGGTTTATCCAAATCAACCCAAAACTTATCTTTCCAGTAAGTTAAATTCTGCAATATAAATCATCAAAACAAGGCAGGCTGCATCCAATATTACCTCCGGGCCCTTTGTCTAGGAGTAAACTTGCCGGAAACACTGATACCAACTTAATCACTTTTCTGTGATAGGGATGCCGATGGGGTCTTCAGAATTACCTTTGAGCCATTAGTATTACATGTGTATGTTTCTCACTGCCTGAACAATAATCTAACATCACCGAAGCCACAAATGATGCGACTATTTAAACAGCCTGAGGAGTAGGTGAGGATATGAATATGGTGACGTGACAAATAGGGTTGCTGCTGCTGTGATAGAACCCTAATACCCAAAGCAACTTTAAGGAGGAAAGGGTTAAATTCATCTTACAGCTTACAGTCTATCACCAAGGGGATTCAGAATAGTAAGGAATCAAGGCAGGAAACAGGAAGTGTAGTAGGAACAGCAAGGCCGCCACTATGTAAACACCACGGGCCCTGCAGCTGCAGAAGTATGTCCTGCAAGAGTTCTGAGGACTGCCATAACTCCAGCATTCCTGCAGGAGGACCTAATTGAGGACTGCCTGAGAGAACAAAGATTGGTGGTGCAAATAATGCCAGCCAATCAGGAATTGCTTTTTAGAATAGCTAGTTTCTTGGGACCAATGTGGCAGGGGTGGAAGGTCTTAAAGGAGATTGCAGCAGTGTTCAGATGAGCTTGCAGCAGCATTTCTCACCTGCTTCCAGAGTCTATGTCTTTGACTCTGTGCAAACTCACCCTCAATCCCCAAGAGCAGGTAGGGTCAGGCAGAGGACTGTCCAGGCCATAGGCAATACAGAAGTAGGAGCTAAAGCAAAAACTATGAAGAAATGTAGCTTACTGGCTTAATTCTTCTGGCTTATTCAACCTGTTTCCTTTATTTTTAATTAATGTATTTTTTACACTTCATATTCCATTCCTCACCCTGCCATCCACCTTCTGACTATTCCACATCCTGTAATTCCTCTCCCCTGTCTCCACGTGGATGCACCCACCGCCCACCCCACCTGACCTCTAAAACCCCTCTTGTCTCTTGAGGGTTAGGTGAATCATGTCTGAATGAACACAGACCCAGAAGTCCTCTACTGTATGTATGTCGGGGGCCTCATATCAGCTGGTACATGCTGTCTCTTTGGTTGTCCAGTGTTTGAGA
The DNA here is from genome assembly GCF_008632895.1 of Mastomys coucha. Classification (NCBI taxonomy): domain Eukaryota; kingdom Metazoa; phylum Chordata; class Mammalia; order Rodentia; family Muridae; genus Mastomys; species Mastomys coucha. Next base: position 125,615,377 of record NW_022196896.1, read on the forward strand.
GATCTTGGGGTTCCAGATTAGTTGAGACTGCTGGTCTTCCTAAAGGATCGCCCTTCTCCTCAAATTCTTCCAGCTTTTCTCTAATTCAACAACAGGGGTCAGCTACTTCTGTCCATTGGTTGGGTGCAAATATCTGCCTCTGACTCTTCCAGCTGCTTGTGGGGTCTTTGCTAGGTCCCTTTTTGTAAGCATTCCATAGCCTCAGTAATAGTGTCAGGCCTTAGGCCTACCTTTGAGCTGGATCCCACTTTGGGCCTGTCACTGGACCTTCTTTTCCTCAGGCCCCTCTCCGTTTCCACCCCTTTCAGACAGGAACAGTTATAGGTCAGAGATGTGACTGTAGGCTGGCAACCCCACCCCTCACTTGATGTCCTGTCTTCCTGCTGGAGGTGAGCTCTACAAGTTCCCTTTCTGTCCATACACTCAGCAGCAACAGCCCAGGATCAGATCTTCTTATTGTAATCTAGGCTCTCTCACATTACTAATCAACCAAACGCGCCACACACTTACCTACAGGCCAGCCTGGTGGGTGCATTCTCTCACTTGAGGTTCCTTCTTCCCAGATGGCATTAGCTTGTGTCAGGTTGATATGAAAAACAACCCACATTTCTTTGTAAAATTAATACTGTGCTCCTTTTTCTGTGCTTGTAGAAAAAGATAAACCTAGTTAAATATTTCCTTTTATATATGCATGGATCTAATAAAAATCATAGGGTATATAGTATTAATCATATCATCATGCATAAAAATATCCTTGGATGTATTGTATTAAAAAATTCTAATTACCTGACACTTGCCTTGAGGAGTGTAACTTACTATGTTGGATGCCAGGTCTGACATTATCAGAACTGTAAACAACTCAGAGATAAGTGACAAGTCACTCTTTTAGAGTACTATTTGGAACAAATAGATTCTCAAAAATAAATAATTTATCCCTGAAATGTTTGTGCTACAAGAATATTTTGGTGTTGTTGTCTTTAATGGGGTTTCAAATAATTGAAGATTTGATTTTTGGGAAAGAATTGTCAATTAGGGAAGAGTCATGAGGTCACTTGACAGAGTTTCTGATGTGGAACACAAACACATTTGTTTCTGTCCACAATATGAGAATTAATTGAACAACTATACGTTCACAAGATACAGCAAAGTTAATGGCAGCCATTTGCAATATATACCACATCTAATTTCATAGATGCATTCTTCCATACAGTCTCAGTTCTCAGCATAATCTTGGCCGAGAGCAAAACATGTTTTTTATTCCATTCTTTAATTTCAAATGTTAGCAAATAGGTTACACATAAGTTATCATAGGGTGTGTGTGTGTGTGTGTGTGTGTGTGTGTGTATGTGTGTGTGTGCGTGTGTGTATGTGTGTGTGTCTGTGTTGGAGGAATTGGTATTACAGAATAGTTCCAAAGGATTCAGAAGCCACAAAATAGTTCAGGACTTAGATTCCTTGTCACTGTAGAAGCCACTCTCTTTTGAGTTAGGCCACTGAATGTCACATAGTTAAGGACAGGGCTACAGTACATCTACAGAGACAGATGAACATAATCAAGTCCAGATGGAGGGATGGAAAAATGGAAAGATTCCAAACCTAAACAGGTGAACAGGAGGACAGACGAATAACAACTTCAGTATGCTGTCTCAGTATTGAAGAAGGACTCAAGCTGAAGGCTCTTGGGCACTCAGGAATTCTTACCAAACTTTCCTTGTCTTAAAAGCCTGATGGTGAGAGGAAAGAGCCATGGATTCCTCTCCATAAGAGTGTGAGGTACCGATGCCTGTGCAGGGTCTAGGTGACATCTTTCCACTCTTCCTTTGATCTGCTGTGTCTAGTAAGTTCACGGGCCTGGCTTTCCTGATATGATTTTAGTAGATCTATGTGCCCCTACAATATCAATTCTACCCAATAAAAAAATATCACTTTTCAGAGATCGAGTTGCTTCAGGTTAGGTCTGATCTTAATGGTGGTCATTACTTATACAAATATCTCCATTACTAAAATACATGACTTATCTTTCCATAGTGCTTAATTTCTGAGCCCCTTTGGTAGGATAACTTATTGAAATCATATGGATGGTACTTGTGACTGACATCAGAAAATTGATTTGCTTACTTAGAATCACAGTTTTAAGGTGGTAATTTTGATCTATAATTGGTATGTAATAGATTTCAGTAATTGCAGAGAAAGTTATTATACATTTCTAACTGAAGCAGCCTGAATGTGTAAAATATCCTGCTTTATTCTAAACACACAAACATGTTTAATTTCATTCAGCTTAAAACTGTGAGATAAGGCTTCACATGTAATAACAAAAGATAATGTGTACATTTCTACTTACTCTAAAATTTGATTGAAAATATGTGTAACAAAATTATTAGATTTATTATATATACTTAAAGAAAGCTAGCAAATTCATTCATTAGCAATAATTTGCTTTCACTTGTTTGTTTAAATTAATTATGTCTTTAAGTATTCCCTAAAAGTGGGAAATAGGCATGTGGTTACTTAGCCTCTCTGATACAACACTGGGAATTAGGTAATGAATAATTTTTCAGTCAAAAAACTCACCCCTAAGATTTAAAAAAAAAATACTGCAGTTCAGTAAAGAGATTCAGGTTATGAACAATATGGTAAAATATATTCTACATCCATGGCTTTTGTCCAAGGGACAAAGTAATCAGACAGCAGAGATGGGTTACTATGAAACTCATGAAAATGAAACTACACAACCTCCTCTTTTCCTAATATATCCATACAAACCCCATTCTTATGCTAATATATACTAATATTCTTATGGAATTCCATAATCATAATTTTGCTCAATTTCCTATAAATACGATCTCCCCTGATTCTCAAGCCCAAAGAACTTGGATGACAGTCAGCAGTTGTGGTTCCATTTGAAAGGCTGCCACCGGTAAGGCCTACAAGACAAAGTGAACAGCGGGCCAGCCTGTTTTCCCTAGGTAACCCTGCACCAAAACCAAACCAAACAACATTAGCTCTATTCTATAGGTGTAAATTTTGACAGTGCAAAAGAAAAAGCAGTAACAAATTTCATACTCTTCTAGTGATGGTTTTGAATGAGGAATGTCCCCCATTTTCTCAACTATTTGATCACCATGACCAGCTGTTGTGTCTAGTTAAGGGCTGGTGCAGCCTTGCCAGAAGAATTATGTCATTACGCATGGCCTTGAGAGTCTACAGCATCTCCTCATTGCCTACTTGTTGTATTTGCTTCTCATGTGGAGAAGAAGACATTAATGGAATGCTGTGCCTCCTCTGACATTAGGGACTCTCCCTCCAAACCATTAAGGCCATAGTACTTTTTCCCACCAACAGAAAATCACTCATGCAAATCTCATTCTATGTTGTCTGTTGCTATTTGGCATCAGTATGCTTTTCCTTTTATAGAAAACCAGAAAATCAAACTTCATGTCACATACCAATGTCCCAAAATGATTGGGAGAAAAGTTCTTTAAGGCAGGGGAGAATTGATTACAAGATAATCATCCACCATGTTCCAGAAAGTAAACTTGATATTATTAAGACAGTTACCAACAGTACTTAAAGAAGCAGATGTTGTGTGGGCAGAGGTAATATTAAACAATGTTGAGAGACTCTCATTTCTGCAGGTAATTTGCCCCCACGCTTCATCAAGCTCAACTAGAGACATTCTGTTGTTTTATGGCACATCCATTTCTTTCTGTCTCTCAGACATAAAGTTATGTGACTCTACATTCGCTACTTAAGCAGAAGGATAATTTTCAGCTGAAGATGTTTGCAATCCAGCAGATGAGAAGGTCTTCATGTAGTTTATCTGACTAAAGTAGGAACACCTGAGACATGGGGACTAGCATGGTTTCCCTTTTGAGGGGGGCATTTTCTTATTCCCTACAGATAGGCACCTATTCTCAGAAGTTTAAATATGCTCTCCCTTTTTGACTCTCCACATGTATACCTTTTTAAACTTGGGCTGTATTAGCCCACATTGAACCCTCCTTTGAGACACTTAGAATTTTTCCCCATGTGTACAGATAAGACATGTCAATGAACTGAGTTTTGTTAATCTGTCTTTTGTCAGTCTAATTAAGAGGGGATTTAGTGGGATAGAATAAAAGAAGAACTTGTAATACCCTTACACAATCTGTCGCCAAAAACTCAAGTGGCATCTGGAAAAGATGGGATTCCTTTCTTGGGCCTAAGTCATACACTAAAATAGAATCAGTCATGCTTAGCCCCACATTGACTGACACTCCTCATGTTGAGTCCCACAATACATTATTTTCTCTACTGTCCTGACCACATACTTTCTAGTAATGCTCAGAGAGAAGAAGGAGAAAAAAAGTAAACCTTTTCAGTGGATCAATTGTGTATTTCTATGTTGTGTGTCTGTGTGACTCTGGGTTGTGTGTCTGCATTGAAGTTCCTTGGTGGGAAAATGTCACATTTGTTTTCAAGACTGAAGATTGACTGGTTAGTACTTCCAGACTAGAGAGGTGCAATGCTATCAATCCAGAATCAAAACTAGTTTGAGCTAATGCGTCTTTGAACTCATTTTCTGCATCCTTGTGAGCTCATGAACAGACCAATTTATACTAACCTGAAGCTAAAAATGGTTACTGTTTATAGACAGTCTACCCAATGTCCCCACCAGTGTCTTCAGTAGGCACATTAGTTTTTACTGCATTTTGTACTGTAACTATAAAAGTTCAGATACCCATTCCAGTATGCTATGGATAACTTTATCTGTCCCGGGTTCTCGTTCAGAGATGGACCATGCTATCAAATACCTGCTTCAGACGAGATATTCTTTCCAGACAGAGAGCTATACTTACGGTTGACAGATTTTTTTCTCAAAAAAACTGAGCATAAAGCATTTATTTTGTGTGAAATGTGCAAAGTGATGAAAGTGGTGTTTGTGTGTCTGAGAAATGCACTATATAATTCATATTTTCACATGATTGTTTATGCCATATGCCAAATATGAAGGTTTGACTTGCCTACTTCAAAATCAGATATATGTCATTCTAATTATTTAGCTATTTGGTTGTTAGTAAGTTGGTTTTTTAGTTAGATTAAGTGTCTTGTTTGTTGTATTACCTCTCTGAGTCTCCAAGTAGCTAGCACAGTAAAAAAAAAAAAAAAAAAAAAAAAAAAAAAAAAAGTGCAATCAAAAATGGCTATTTACTTGAAATTTTAAATTTCACCATGTATATTTAGAAAGACCTATCTTTATCTCTACTGTCTACCATGTACTTCTCCTCTTCACTCACCTCTTTGAATCCTAGTGCTGCTATATCAGACAGTGGAATTTTCGAGACTAGACCTCACTTAGTACCCTACAGCCAAGAATGGACTTGAACTCATGGAAAACATCCTGCCTGAGCCTTCTGTGTACTTGGACTAGGTGGGTCTCCCCTTCCTTGTGGGTTATTAGCCACAAGACTATGAGGGTTAGGGGAGTGGAATCCAAGGCAAGTTTGAGTCTTATGAGGAGAGGGGAGGTTGAACTTGTAGTCTGGCCTTGGCCCTATGACCTTCCTCAGAGTGATTTTGGGGTTTTAGGCAGGAAGGGCTAATTGGACATAATGCAGTACCTAATGATCATAGGACTGGAAGGGTTGAGCAGGACTCGTGGCCTGAGTCATGCAGTACCTACAGGAATATCTGATCATGTAGCGTCAGTAGTAATATCTGTGCAATCACATCCTCTAGATGAGGCCAGGCACCTGTGGTTAGAGACGCTCTACAGGTACGGTCAGGCAGGGAAGAGGGAGACCTAAATCAAAAAAGGGAGTCCTTCACTTTGCACTGAGCTCAGACAGCTTGTTTGGACATGGTGGACTATAATCTCAATAGCAGGATCTTCCAACCACATTATTGGCATGAGGTACTACCTACACCTAAGGACTGACAGTTGAAAATCAGCCATTAAAGCACTGGAACTCAGAAAATAATCATTTGTGCTTGGAACATAATTTTTCATTTATTTTATTAAATTTACTTGTTTAGTGGTACGGAGCATTCCTGTCATGGTTAACTCTATGATATCAGAGGACAACATATGGAAGTCCTTTCCCAACTTCTATCATGTGGGCATTCGGGACCAAACTTATGCCCTCAGGTTTGCCTTCAGATATCGTTAGCCCATGATCCTTCTCACGGTTCCTGGAATCTCTTTGTTTTATTATTTACAAAATGGGAGATTTATGGTGCTTTTGTACACTCATTCCTGCTATACATAAAATGTAAAGAAATAAGAAATCATAATAAAAAGTAAATTTTCAGAATCTATCCAACAATACACTGAACTATTTAGTGTTATAAGAAAAATTGTACTCATAATTTTAATTTCAAGTTTTATATCTTTCTCAAGAGTTTATTCTCTATTTTGGATCTTTGTTCTTTTATTTGAACTTAACGACAGCTTCAGATCCTAACTCCTGAAACTCACAATGCTTATATTAGAATCACTGCTAGACACATGTAAGGGGAGTGGTACTCACTGACCACTTTTGTATCACTATTCTAGAATAAAGTCTTTTACTGTGACTACTCGTGTTCAGAATCAAATTAAAAGTGCAATATTAATTGAAAAAACTTGATTTAAGTATACTATCTGGCGATTACTAGAACTCCACCTCTCAAACCCTCATCCCTAAGCCCAGTCTTTTTCACTCTTATTTTCTTCTAACATCAAATCATTGATCACTACACTTAATTTTTTGGGGTTTAGAAGAAGCATTTTTAAACTTCTGATGATTTTGAAAATTTAACAATGCACAATCTTTGGCCCAATGACTATGAACTCATCTGGATTGGTTCAGGCATGTCATAAATCAATGAACCAATATCCTATTATATTTTCTTATCAGAGTAAGCCTTTAAAATCTTTGGTATTTGTTAATTAACACCATATATCAATTGCACAAATGGGTTAATTACTTGATGACTCTAAAATATTCCTTTGCTCAGAATTAAGATTTTGGCTTTTGTTTATATTCTTCAATAGAGAACTCCCTGATTTGGAAATCTTATGACTAGTGCTGCAATTTTTATGGTGGTGTTAACTAGCACCCACTTTCTTCCACTATAAGAAGTCAAAATGCAGCATTCAAAAGGAAAATTTTGTAAATTTTGTAAATGCCAATTAATTTCCAGTCAGTAAATAGCTATTCTCATGAGCAACCACCTGGTCACCAATCAGAAGGACAGAGAAAGAACACTGGTAAATCTTAGCAGAAACCTAGGCTTGCTTGGGTCTCTGCAGTGGTGTGCTGAAAGTAGAGTTCATTTTGAGGCTGAGTGGCATTCTCTCCATGGAGCTATAAACTTATAAACTTAACCCTTTAAATAAAGCAGAGCCCTGCCAAAAGATGTTTCGAAGTCTGGGTGTCCCCCCAGGAAGTTGCCATTCTAGTCAAGGAACTATGGGTTCCATAATACGATTTTCCTAATTATATAGAGCATGTTGTCTACCTAATGGTTGCTATTTCAGTATTGGAATATTATGTTTTACCAAGGGTGTGTGAGCCAACGTAAAAAGACAAAGTATACTTCAGAACATAAAAGAGTTCTTCAGAAGCTTTTAGATTAATTTCAAAGACTTGTCTTCCTCCTTTGGTTAATTTCAATTTTAAATCCTTTGTTGTTGTTGTTGTTTTTAATCTTCATCAATAAACCACATAAGATTTAAAAAGGTTTACTGCTTATGAATCACTTTGGAGATATTTTCTGCCAACATCCCAGCATCCTTTGGCAGTGGATCTAAAGCTACCTAATGCAGTGACCCTTTAATAGAGTTCCTCATGTTGTGGTGACCCCAACCATTAAGTTCCTTTGTTGCTACTTCGTGACTTTAGATTTCCTGCAGTTATGAATTATAACAGAACTATCTGATGTGCAGTGTATCTGATATGTGTTCTGCTACGGGTAGCATCCCATAGGTCTACCACTGCTGTTTTATGGTGATGAATCCTCTTTGAAAGTTTTCTTTACGAAAACTGTCTCCCAATTGTTTCACTGGAACATACTCTACAGACATGCTGGATGCTACTGGATTGTTTTTCTCTAGCCATTATGTAAGTCTCAAAAATTTTGTCCTGAGCTGTCTTCTGAAACGAGATTTGTAGCAAGTATAAATGTTATTTTTAATGTGCACAATATTCTTAAGTCCTTCTAATTATGCTTGTGATTATAACACACCTATTCTTTTGTAACTGTATTAATCACAGTTTCAAAATTGTCTACTTATTCTGACCTTTCTTCCTTAATACAATAAACCTTTATCAGGTTTTCCTGGATGAATGGAGATTATTGGCTACAAATTCATTTTTTAAATATAAATACTGAACTATTTTTTAAAACTTTTAGCTTAAAACAAAATAGAGAAGAGGGTAGAGTTTACACATAACCTGTCCCTACCCGTGTGTCTCCATTGTGATCACCAACTTCCAGCTTCAACTGCTGTTCCTCTTCATGTTTCAGTGAACTTCAATATTGTTAAATGTCCATCCAGATTTACATACATACCGTTTGTTGGTGTTAATATATGATAAGTTAAGGGCTGATATGATGTTTTTTGCAAAGAAAATGTATTTCCCTGTCCTTTCTAAGCTTCAGTCTTTCTGGAGAAATATCTTAGTAATATTCAATCACAGATATATATTTTTTGAGTGCATAAGAAAGCAGTCTAGGAAATTTCACCATTGGGAACATCTTGAAATGCTTGGAGGCGTGAAGTCCAGTGTCATGAAATACAGAGGAACTAGCAGCTGGGTGTGTATGTACTGGAACTTGTAGATAGGTTTTGGCTCTGTTTATTTGGCATTGATTAACACAACTACACAATGTAGTAGATTAGATAACAGTTCTCAGAAAAGTCCAGCCCTAGTCTTTAAACTTGTGAATGTCACCTTCTATGAAAAATGGGTATTTGCAGATGTGATAAACATTCTAAGACAGAAAAATTCAGGGCTTATTTAAATGGTCCGTAGATATGAGTGTATTTGTATGACAGAGACCAAAGAAGATTATGAACCAGGGGAAAAGAAATACTTTAACTCAAAGGAAGAAACAAGTACTGCAAACATAGTCAAACAAGCTCTGCACCTGTCTGAGGCAAAGCGAGGCCTATTCCCCAAGATTGGGGAAGGAGAGAGGTCCTGTTAGTGACTTCACATCAACTCCATATTTAGACTATGCTTTTCTGGGATGTGGAACTGGAGTGAAGTAAATCCTGTTTTATAAGCTACAAAGATTGTGGTAATTTATTATACCACATATACTTGAATGAAGTATCTTTAATCATTGGAACTCTGCATCATATGAGGCTTGAAATAGCCATTTCATGCCTGTACATTATAACATTTTTATGTAATCAAAACACAGCGTGTTAGGCATACTATCATCTGTAATTTGAATATTAAGCTATTTTAATTCTAAGTCCTTTTCAAAATCATAACTTTATTATATATGTGCAAGTCCTTGCTGATAATTATCTAATAAATGAATTCTTGTTACTTAGCCACACTCAAACCCTTAGTAAAATTTTGCAAAGTGGCATATCTTTTATCAACTTAACTTGAAAGCCATGCTACTTCTTGGATTTAAATAGATAATTTATTTAATTATGTGATCTTTGTAGTATCTATAAAGCAAACTTTGGAAGGGTTTGTTTAGTGTGTATGTGTGCGTGTGTGTTTATGTGTGTGCATGTTTGTGTGTCTGTTTTGTTATTTGTTTTTCATTCTTTATTACTTTTAATGTTTTACAGTCCAGCAAATCATCTTTGGACTTGGATAGAAAAAAATTATTATTATTATTTTTTAATATCTTTTTGCACTCCAGTTGTTGTCCCCCTCTAGTCTGCCCTCCCACAGTTCCTAATCTCATTCCTCCTCCCCATGTCTCCAAGAGGATGCCCCCACCTGACCCCAATCAGGCCATCCCACTGCCTGGGGCCTCAAGTCTCTCCAGGGTTAGGCACATCTCCTCCCACTGGTTGCCATCCAACCCTCAAAAGTCCATCTGCTATTTTTAACAGTCTGCAGGGGTTCTTGCATTTCCAGTCATCTTTTGAGCAAGAAAAAACAACAAGCTATGGTTTAATGTTTTTAAACCCTTGTTTGACAACAAGTACTTTGAGTTTTTAAAGATAGTACTGGCTCACAGGAGCCTGATATAGCTATCTCCTGAGAGGCTCTGACAGTACCTGACTAATACAGACGTAGAGGCTCACAGCCATCTGTTGGACTGAGTACAGGGTCCCCAATGAAGGAGCTAGAGAAAGGACGCAAGGAGCTGAAGGGTTTCCAGCCCCTTAAGAGGAACAACAATATGAACTAACTAGCACCCTCAGAGCTCCCAGGGACTAAAACTCCAACCAAAGAGTACATATAGGGGGACCCATGGCTCCAGCAGCATATGTATAGTAGAGGATGGCCAAGTTGGGCATCAATGGGAGGTGAGGCCCTTGGCCCTGTGAAGGTTCTGCGCCCCAGTGTAGGGGAATGCCAGGGTCAATAAGCAGGAGGGGTTGGGATGGTGAGCAGGAGAAAGGGGGAGAGAAAAGGGGATTGTTTTAGTTTTTGTTTTTATTTTATTTTATTTTATTTCTTTTTTTTTTTTTTGGAGGGGAACCTGGGAAAAGAGATATTGTAAATAAAGAAAACATCTAATAAAATAAAAAGACACATAAGGTTATTTGTGGACCGGTAGATACTACTGTTGAGGTCCCAAAGAACCAGCAGAATCCAAATACTCTTCAGTCTCTATATAGAAGATGATGTCTATCAGCACATTGTCAGAAAGCCCTTAAATACAGAAGTTAAGAATCCCAGGAACAAAAAAATAAAAATCAACAAAAGCTCTTCAGTATTTCTAATACATCTATCAAAGCAGAAAAAAAGATACATTGTATCCTCTGTCTCTGAGAATGTTTGCTTCCTATGTGAATAACATACCTTATGTCTGCCTGTTCAGAGTTTTGTCTGCTCTCTTCAGACCTCCCTTATAGGACTGGGGAGGACTCCCTCCCCAGTGTGAAATAGGCATCTGTGGATGAAGGTCAATTATCTATCAGATGTTGACCAAACTCACTCTGAATGATCTGTGCTTGGTGAGGGGGTGAGAGAGTCTCAGAGCTCTTGCTTCTTGTTCTGTGTTGTCCCAGAGAGAAAAAAAAAGCAAACAAACAAAATCCAAAAGGATTTGTGACTTCATTAGAAAGGATTTACTTAGAGTAAGAAGAGAAAGAAAGAGAGAGAGAGAGAGAGAGAGAGAGAGAGAGAGAGAGAGAGAGAGAGAGAGGCAGCGGTGGCACACATGCCTTTAATCCTAGCACTTGGGAGGCAGAGGCAGGCAAATTTCCGTGCAAGCATAGATCAATGCCCCGCACACACACAAAACACAAAAGTAAGGGACACACAAGCACAATCCTCCTTCAGCATTTTTTTCTATCCAAGTCAAAAGATGAATGGACAATATCTATATATTCCAGAAAAAATGTAGACATGTTCCTGAACTCAGAGAAAAACACAGAGGTAATTTTGCCAGATGTCTGGGCACCTCTCACTTAATTAAGTCAGCACAAAATACTTACTATCCCGGTCTCTCACTGAGGAATGAAGTTTTCTTTTCTTTTTTTTTTCCACGTGTAAGAGGTTTAATTGGCGGAAAGAGAGCAGGGGGAGAGAGCAGGAATGAAGTTTTCTAGATCAATAAAAATTGAAAGAAAAAATAATCTTAAAAGTTAGGAAAACTCTAAGTTCTTCATATTTCTTCAAGATTTGTTAGGTGGATCTATATCAACATAAAGATGAAGGTGTGACTGAAGTTTCAGAGACTCAAAAAGGCGGGGTTCTGGTTACACACCTCTGTCCATTATTCTACTTCTTTTTAGAAATGGGTCCCAATAGAAGCCACCTGGTGCTGTTTTACGGAGAAGCATCATTAGAGTCATGATACAGCTTCTGTAGAAGCTGCAAGAGACAAATGCATATCCCCCGTGACTGAATTTTAGCACTATTAGCTTCTGAGATTTTTCTCACTCAGCCATGTATTGCCATTTCACCTGTCCCAGAGAAGCTGCAAACCAGTCATCATACAGTATAGATCCATCTGAAGCAATAGGGGCTAGAAAAAGAAACAATTGATATCCTGAGTCATTTACAATTGAAAGCTAGTTCAAAGAAACTCAAAGCAATAGGAATTGAAAAGTATTTCTCACTTTAAAAAAATCTAATGATTTTTTATTTTTTGGAGAATTACAAAGATGTATGGGGTCCAGCAAAGTGAAACTGAGAATGTTTGCAGTCAAAATGTATTAATAGAGATATGACAAAAATGAAAATATGACTTTATGAGAGAAAACATTAATCAATTCTAATGGACCCAGAATTAGTACAGAAACTACAGTTAGAAAGTGAAGCTATGAAGTTATCCTAGTTATATTCCATATTTAGGAACATTTATGTAGAGGTGAGCAAAATATTAAAAGGACTAAACTCTTAAATTATACAAGTTAAAGATACAAGTTCATGCTGAAGCATATATTGACTATGATTAATGGCAGATTAGACACAACAAAAAGGTCTTGAATGTATGGCAGGATAGAGAAATGTGAGCTTCAGAGGAAAGATAATTCAACAAATATGCAGAACATTATGGTGTCATATAAATGTATAAAGTGGATATTCCAAAAAAGGGAAGAGAGTGAGTTGAAATAGAAGTGTTTGAACAAACAGAATTCAAATAATTTCAACTGTTTTATAAAAATAGATAGTGGATAGAAGATAAGAAAATAAGATATTTAGAGAAATTATGAGGGACATTTTGAGACCAAAGTCTGGGTGAACATTGCTCATATCTTATACCTTAACTATAGCGGATCAATTTTAGGTCCTCAAATATTTATATATATATATAT
>NW_022196896.1:125628320-125642726 GCF_008632895.1 Mastomys coucha
ATATATATATGTATATTTATATGTATATATACATGTATATACACACACACACACATATATGCAGAAGCATATGCAGCTATAAATGTACTGGAGACAGAGAAGAAACATTTACTATTAAACAGTTATTGAAGATTTTTATTATTACAGAAATAATCTTTATATCACATTAGGACAAAGAGAAAGGTGAAGAATGAATGACCTAAGCAAAATACAAATAGATGGTGGGTGGAAGATATGACAGATATTTCATAAGCACACCAATAGTGAATGTCAAAAGTTTTCAGGGAAATATATACTAAAACCAAAATGAATTATTCCCAAAATAAAATGACTGTAAACACTAAATTCTTCTTATCATTAAAAGTAATAGAGTCAATTTCACATTTCTGGACAATGAAAATACTCCAATCAATCAATCAATCAATCAATAAGAAAGAAAATACTCCAGTCAATCTGCAAAGGGTATGGCCGTTTCTTATTAGAAATTTCTGTGATTCCTGTATGACCTAGCAATTGTGTTTTGACATTTGTCATAAAAGATTAAAGTTTCTGCTCCCATACAACAGTTGAGTGTTATACCAGTCTCATTTATGATGAAATAAATATCCTATAATATCACAATATCAATAACGATTCAAATAACCTTCAATGATGAAGATTTAATAGCCTGTATTATGTCTACTCTGTTAAGTATTTACCAGCAGTGAAAATGGACAAAGAATTTATAAAAGTAACAATTTGGCTGGACCTCAAGAAAATTTTCTAGGTCAAATATCCAACCTCATCTTGCTTTTTCTTGTGCCATTAGTGTGACATTTTTGAAATAACAAAATTATTACCACAGATTAATGGGAAGAGGGAAACTAGTTGTAGGTCTTAACTGTCAGCCATAACAATAATTGGGGCTTGTGGTGAAACCAAGGGCACTGAGTGTATGTGACAAAGGAGAAATCTGAAAAGGCGCTTGGTTCATATCCCTGATGCTCTGCTTTTATATTGTAATGTGTAAGGTGGCACTATAAAAATCTAGGGAAGGAGGACAGAGGATTTCTCACTATTGCATCAAACTGGTGAGTGTGGTCCTAAGATTTAGGGAAAATACTTGGAGAGGAGGGCAAATAAAGGCAGCTTTATAAACATCCATTTTCTGTTGCTGAACTTGGACTTACTGGAGCCCAAAGTGTGATCCTTCCTCATTTGCACCTGAATCCCTTTTGTGTCAAATTAGTCCTACAGACTCCTGACAGTATGCATTTATCAGTCTTGTATTGTAGGAAAGTCTAAAGGAAGCTCCTATGAGATAGAAGGGAGATGATGGTGGGCAGGAAGGCAGGTGGATCCACAGTCATTGAGAAAACAGGATTCACATTGTTGGGCATATAATTTTTTTAAATTTACTTTTCTATTTAAACTATGTCCAGTAGTTTAAAGTGAAATAATACTATGAGTTTCCTTCATTAATCAGAAAAAAAGAGGGAGACAGAAAATTTCTTGAAAAGTAGTAGCAGTTTTGATTTTCTTAATATTTGTATACTCTAAGTACAATGTACTGTCAGACCACCAGAATGTTAAAATAGATGATGCTAATGATGTATATAAATACACAAAAGAAAGGTAACAAAACAAATGGTTTTATCTAGAAATCTAAAAAACAATTAATTAAAATTATCAACATACCCATATTAGAGAAAACCATAAAATTAAAAAAATCTAGAGGAATAATTAGAAAAATGTTATGGTTTTGATAGATTTATTGCAACAATAATTAATAACATGAAAATAAATGAAGTATGGGACCAGAAATTTTAAAATTTCATGATGAGTTTTAGACAATTGCCTGATCTTATGGGAATCACATAGTTATTTTTAAGGGAAGCTGTCATACTTTTTGCAGAATGACTGTAGCATAAAAAATAATCAAGGACATAGTATATTATTCCAGATGAAAATGTGAAAATCAGGTATGTATGGCTTACTAGGAACTGCCTTAAATATAGACACTAGTTAAATGAAAGAAAATATAAACAACCAGCAAAAGAAAAGCAAGGAAGAACACTGTTATCATGAAAACAAGAAAATATAAAGTACTATGGAAGAAAAGTAAAAGCTACTGTGCTAAAATAATAAATTCATAAGTAGTAATATTTTGCATATAACAATAACATTTCAAAGTACATAAAACAAAAAGTGATGTAAACTAGAAGACTAGTTAAAAAATACACATTTTTGGTGTATAATTAAAAACAAATTAATGAAACAATCAAAGACATTAGCCAGGATATAAGAGCCAAAGTAAGAACTGATTTGTGTTTATAAAATCATCTACTCAGCAGCTGAATACGCTGTCAGTCAAGTATCATTGTGCATGTACAAAGATAACCACATTCTGGGTAATAAAACAAGTCTCAAGAAACTTGATAGGATTGTGATCCTACAAAATAAATTATCTGACAAAATGATCACAAATTAAAAAAAATAATAATAAACAGAAACATATCTCTGGAATGTGTTTTACTTTAAAGCAAAATAAGCCTTATCTAAAAACAATGTAGGACAGAGATAAAGTGCAAAGGCAGTACATAAATTTTAGGACAACAGAAGTATAATGTATAGTTTTATTGAGGTGCTACTAAAACAGTATTTAGAGAAAATTTAAGTCAATAAATACCAATTTTATAAATTTGCCTATCTCTTATAGTTAGAAACCAACAAAATACAGGGAAACTCTATTAGTAAAAAATAAAATAAAAAAAAAAGCCAGCATAAATTAACTTGGAGAGAAATTGAAAGAGAAATCAATGTGCTAAAAATGATTCTTTGAGAAAAATCAATAAAATGATGTGATTGTAACTCAGATTTAGGGCCAATGGTACCTATATGATAACATGTATACATGTATACACATCTGTGTACATAAACATGCATAGGTGTGCACAGAACAAGCATACATTCTTAAAGTACTGGGAATAGAAACAATGTTCAAAATGTAAAGTATTTTTGTTCAAAATTTTGTTCTAAAATATATACATTAATTGGTTTACAATCTACCTTTGAACTATTTGTGTTTATACCCATAGATTTTTGAGGCTCCCATCCTTGGTCAGAATAGCTTCTTATTGCAGTGGGTAGTAGTTAATACAGAGATACCTTGGTATTCAAAAACTGCAAATAATCAGTAATTGTGAGTGCTTCGTGTTAGATGGGATATTTGGATCACTTACCGATCTATGCAATAGTGTATAGAAAGGGGAAGAATAGGTATGAGAGTTGAAGGATGGGACATGTCACGGCTATCACACCCTAAGTCTGAACACCTCTAGTTATTTCCAAAAGGCTTACACAAGGTAAAACAAATAGAATTCACAGAATAGAGTATGTTTGGGCTCCTAGGTCTCACTCTAAGTGAGGAGCTAATAGCAATGGATGGTTGCTAGGTAATAGACAATCACTTTTCTTTAGAAAGTTGGCAACTGGTAGGTTTCCCACATGTCAGTAGATGAGTGTACAACCACCTGTGAAAAGTACTCTCTGTACTCAGTAAAATTATATATATATATATATATATATATATATATATATATATATATATGAAAATAGTTACATATATAAATAATGTGAAATAATTACAATATGAGGACATGAAGCTGAGAGAGACAAACAGACACATACACTCACAGAGGCAGAGACAGAAAGATAGATAGATAGATAGATAGATAGATAGATAGATAGATAGACAGACAGACAGACAGACATAGACAGATAGGTATGATGGGGCTTGGTGGAGTTAAAGGTGGAGAATGAGAGGAAAATATGGTCAAGATCAATTGTATGGATGAGTGACATTTTCAAATAATATAAAATAATAAAAACAAAATCAGTGCTGTAAGTTTGATTTGTTTTAGGCTACCCTGATCTTTTTTAAAAATCATTTACTAATATTTATTGCAATCTGATTCATCTGTGATTGTTAATAAACCTAGGAATTAAAGTTTGCAGTTAATAATATTTTTGAGACATAAATATGAAAATAATATTAAGGTAGCCTGACAATTTATATGTAATGGACAATTTCGTATATTAGACTAACAAACCTTACTTAAAGAAAAAGTATACATTAATAAATTTGAAGAATAATGTTAATATCTAAAAATAATTATTACAATGAAATTAAAACTATTAGAATTAAGCTCTATGATTTGTGGAACAGTTTAAAATGAAAAATCATCCTATTATGAATGATAATTATAAATAAATGTCACTATCAAAAATATAAAAGTAATTGAACTTGAATTTTTAATACATCCACAGAAAAACCCAAGGTTCAAATGACTCCTGGGTAAATTCTGACAACAGAAAACAGTAATATAATTTTTTTCAAAACTCTTGTAAGAAATTGACTAATTAAAGAAAGCTATTGAAAGAAACAATCAAATCAAATGGACAAAAAACCCCTCCTTTTATAAAATTATGAGATAAAATTGCTAAACAAAGTTAGGACCACAAATCTAATAAGATGAGAAAAAAAATTTATGCTTTGGTGAGTTATGTCAGTGTACTGTAGTTTACTTAACATTAGAAAAATTATTTAATATTTTTGTTGCAGAGTATTTGATCACACTGTAAAACCTGAGATTGTGTTTGTTTGCTAGAAAACCCTGTTTTTAGTGGCAGTGTGCCTCAGTTTTACCATACACCTTTAATCCCTCTGGTTGGAAAATAGACACACTCTTAGAACATACCTTTAATTTCAAAAAATAAGGTAAGGTTACTTTGTAGAACCTAGCACCCTGTTTGAAAGTGATGTCTAATTGAGTGGCAGACAAAGTGATGAATCAGAGAAAGATTTGACAGGATAGGATATGCCCAATGCTAAGGAGAACAGAAAAGAAAGAGATGTACCAAAGAAGAAACTCAGAGGGAGAGAAGGAGGAGGCAGTTTTACTGGGAGAGTTTTTCAGAGCCTGGTTACAGAGAAAACAAGCTGCACATGGGTAAAGACAGAATGATCCAGAGAATAGGAAGAAGCCAGAAGATCAGAATAGATTGCCAGAGTTAGTCTGAGGCCAAGCAGAGGCCTAGAAAGAAGTAATATAGAATCAGTCAGCTTGGAGAGGAGTTGTAGCCAGAAAGCTAAGGTTGAACCAGTCAGCCAGAGTTCAGAAAGAACTAGAAAGAGTGTGCCTATTCATCAGTGAGCCTCTGAAACAACAATTATATCAGTTGAATAAAAGTTACGATTACAATGTTTCATTGTATGAATAGGCTAATGGAAATGTAAATGAATTCTTTATAAATACATGAATACCTTAATAACCCAGTGACACATTTCCTCCAACAAGTCCATACCTCCTGATTATTTTCAGTCATTCTACCAACTCAGAGGCAAGCATCCAGATATATGAAACAGATATATGAAACATGTGGGACATTCAAACCACAACAGAATATTTACATTATTATTTATTTATATAAATTATGTTTTCCTGTAATATAAAAAGAAATTAAAGGGCCAAGAAAGTTGACATTAGAAAGAGTAAATGAAAGACTTTCAAAGGGGAATAAAAGTATTTATTGCCTGTATTCTCAGAACTTATTTTAAAATTACGTTTTGCCTCAGCATGGGGGTGGCTCAGCAGGTAAAACCCCTTGCTATAAAAGCTTAGAGACCCAAGTTTGATTCTCTTAACCTTGAAAAGGTAGAAGGTGAGAATCGACTGCATGCAGGTGTCATCTGACTTTCACACCTGCAGCATGGTACTCATCCTCCCCTACACACGCATCAAACACAAATTCAACAACACATTACTTTTTAAATCCCTTTAAAATTGCACTGTCAATGATTTTATTATAAAATTTACCATAAATAATTTCATTTTTAAAAGAACAGGGTATTGAAACTAGATCCTGTTTCTGAATGGAATGAACTATTCCAAACATAGTTGGCATATATGGAAAATTGCTAAAGTGTGGCTTTCAACCAAGCTCAGGCTACACAGGGAAGGTGTTGTCTCTTCTTTTCCACAGATTATATTATAAACAAATCACAACCACAGATGGGGAAGGCACTTCATTTCCAGTATGCAGACATTCATGAAAATAAGTCATACTTAACTGTAAAGCTATAAATTATGCCCCTGACACAGTGTTATTTTTTCATCATTGTATGTCAATGCTCATTATTAAACTGATTATAATGTAAACTGTAATGCAGTGCCAACAGCATCTTTAAAATTACATTACTCTTATTATGTGCAGGGAAGCTCAGGATTCTCTTTGGGCTAGAAGAGGGTATGAGATGTCCTGAGAACAGAGATTTGGGCATTTGTGAGCAGCCGCATGTGGGTTTGAGAACTGAATTCGTGTCCACTGAAGGAGCAATAAGAGTTTTTAAAACTAAGAAATCTCTCTAGCCCCTATTATAAATATCTTGAATGATTGCGATTAGTAGCTGCTGACACAGTGTTGCAAGCAATTAGGAAAGCTCTTCAAATACTATATTTTGTTATATTCCTTTGCTGGAGGTAAATGTGTTATAATAGATAGTACAGTAACTTCTTGGAGTACCAAGTTCATATTCATTATGTTCAAACACTTCAATCTTAAAATCCAAACAATTGTATAAAATTATACAACTTGTTAGGAAGACTTATAAACAACATTAGTCCTAGCTTTTACTAACTATCTTTGTTCCAGATAAATCTTAATATTACCTATTTATTTGAAAATTGTCAATAGGATAATTGACAACTAAACTGTGTTATACCCATACATTACAAAGGACCTAACACAATAACAGTAAGAATTACTTAAATAATGATGTCTAAGCTAGAAATTCCTTCACATTGTATGTGTGTACATAAATAAATATGTACCTATATAAATATGTACTTATTTTTGTTTTGATTTAATAAAATACATGTATCATTTAGAATATACAATCTAGTAGCAGAATTTGATTGAGACCATGAAGAAGTACAGGATCACCTTCACTGAGAAGAATTAAACTGAAGCTTGAGAAATCATTGAGGGGCAATGAGTATCTCCACTACCATCCTTGTCACGATGAACTTTTAGTGTTTAACTGTCACAAGATGAGAATTTACACATGTCAAATGTACTCATTTATTTATTGTCAATTACACAGCATTATAAAGATATTTTGACTCTTCAATCTTCTAACCTAATTCCCTGCGTGTATAATTAACACTGACGGAGGATTTTACAATTTCAAATTTCATTCTTTATCTTAATCTCTTAACTATAAACTGTGATATATCTTCCTGTAAAAGTAGCTCTTCTTTCAGAGACTGAACATTTGCTAGCCTTTGCACCCAAGGCAAACTATGTCTGGAGACCACTTGAGACTGTCTACTCAATCTGCTGTTGTACTATGTACTCAGTCTGTTTAAGCTTAACCCTCCTTTTAAAAAAGAATGTATCCAATAACATGTATGCAGAGCACCTAGTTCAAACCCACAAAGGCTACCTGATTGCCTGTTCAGTCTCTGTGAGCCCTTATGAGCCCGAGTTTTCTTTTGCTGTCCTTGACCTGGCTGGCTCCTGCAATCTTTCCTTCCCCTCTTCCACAGAGGTTGATTTCCCTCCACTTCCACCTAATGTTTAGCTCTGGGTCTCTACATCTGTTTCCATCAGTTGCTGGATGAAGCCTCTGACTCTTTTGCCTGCTTTTAGGACCCTTTTCCTCTTACTGGGTTGCCCAATCCAGCCTTGATTTGAGGAAGGTGCCTAGTCCATGTTTGGTTGGCATCCATGGGAGGCCTGCCCATTTCTGAAGGGAAATGGAGGAGAGGTAGTTGGAAGGGGCTGAAAGAGGAGATGAAAGCAGATACCACCGCCAGGATTTAATATATGAAAGAAGAATAAATTAAATGAAAATAAAAGAATAGAAGCAACCTTAATAAGCATTGGATTTCCTGTGTAATCAACCTAAATATGTAACTTTAATCTTATCTACTCTTCACTGCCTGATGCAGAAAAATATTTGCATGTGTGTTTCATGGTTAATCATTTTCTAAAAGCAACCAGCAAATTGAAAGTACCTTAAACAAAACAAATATCCACTACTAATGTTCAAGCCACACGTGGGATATAGTTTGATACCTTCATTGTTGTTCTTTGAGTGTATTCTGGGTCTGTAAAGTAACTTCTCCCATCGTAAAACTCTGGCAAAGTTTTCTGTAGAAAAGAATTCCTCATTCTTTTTCCATGCCATGTTTTCTGTGTTGTTCAATAAATACAGAGTGAAGCCCTTTGTTAGGGACAGCCAGACTACACAGACTGGCAATGGGAACAGACAGAGATAAAACGCACAGAACAGAGAGATAACAGACAGGTCATGGGCTACAAACCTCAGACAGATGGGAGGCACAAGGAGAGAATGGAAGAATTCAAATGTGGGCTGACTCTTGGTCTGAAGTACTCCAGGAGGAAGTCTCTTTCTCCGTTTTTATTCTTAATGCAACATCAATGCACCGAACTACATCTCTATACTCTATTGCAGATACGGAATCAAACAATAGTTGCTCCCTTTCTTCCTGGTAAGCTATGTGCTCCTGGCAAATCATTCTTGAAAGACAGAGACCTCATTTCTAAGTGAGCACTTGCCTCCCATGGGCCTTTTCATTTCTCACTGTCAACTCATACAAACCGTGTGGACTGCGGGTGCAGCTTTGTGTTGATGGCTGTGAGCCTTCCTTCACACAGAACATGCCCGTGCTGTCCGAATAGGAACAGAAGTAAAAAGGCAATTGTGGGAACACTTATTTCTCTTTCTCAAGATTTCCAGACCAGGAGAAAACAAAACTGAAACAAAACACAGGCTCTGTCCATCTTGCAGGCTGTTTAGACATCTTTGTACTGCAGCTCATCCCAGCCATAAAACAATGGAAGCATCCAATTTCTCATCATTGTGACTGCTTTTGATATTTCAATAGTCGAGCAGACTGTCTACAACCTCATGAGATTTGTCTGAGTAAGGAATATAGGTCATTATCTGTACTTTGAGCCTCTAATGAGGAGATTTTAGCACAGAGTATCTGTTTTTTGAGTGTGATACACATACTTGATAATGAAATATAGCCTATTAAAAACTTATGTAAGTCCACGCTTTAGCTCCGTGCCCAAACCAACCACGTAGGTATGTTTTAAAAGTATAAGGGGCTTCTTCAAATATCACCAGAAATAAGTCATTTAGTGTCTCAGGTTAATACATCAGTGCTGTTGCTGTCACAATGAAAAATTGGATTTTTTGTTTACTTAAAATTTGAAATGCCATCATTTGGTACTTGAAAAATGAGGTGGGTAAAATGAATGTCCTTCTGCTTGTGAAAAATGGGGATTTTATTAGAGCAAAGGAGGCAGGAGTAGAAACTGCTCATCTGCTCCAGTGAAAGAGTGTTTACACAGGAAGAAATACAGCAGTAAGTAGGCCACAGGGGACCAGGGCAGCAGAAGCACTTAGGGAGCTGATGACAACAGGAGGCAAAAAAAAAGTCTGCCTGGGTCCACATTGACACAGCTCTCAGTCTCCCCCACACAGAAGAGAGAGAGAGAGAGAGAGAGAGAGAGAGAGAGAGAGAGAGAGAGAGAGAGAGAGAGAGAGAAATGCATCTTGAATAAGGCTCATATTTCACAGCAGTATGAGACTCCCCAGTTCGACTGCATCTGTTAATAATAAAAATTTGCCTTCTGGAATGAGAGTTTAATAGTTCTCGTTCATGCTTTAAATAGGAGATCACGGCAATAAATCAGCATTATGATTTTAGTAGGTAGTCACATGTGAAATATATTATTTCTGACATTTAATTTGGTCAAAATTAAGTTAAAATGTTCACTCAGAGGGACATATTGATAAAGTAATAATTATAAGCATATAATCCTAGGAATTTGGTACATTGTGCACTATGGCAGCACCATTAAATTAAACATACTTGTTATCTTTATTGTTACAATAAGAAAATATTCTATTATTCAATTAAACTGTAGAGGCTGTGTATTAAATGCAATTTATTACAACAACAAGCCTCACACACCTAGTGTTTCACAACATTTTGTTATATTTCAATGCATTAAATTAGTGATATGAATATGGGGTTACTTGTCCAGTACAATGTTTGAAATTATATCTAATTTATAGATTCAGATGAACCATCTAAATGGCATCTAATGTGAATTCAATTAATTTATCTACTCTTTCTACCCCTTTATTCATAAAAACAGATATAGCATATACAAATGTATGTATAGAATGATTAAAGTACCAGAGACATGTAACCCGATGCATCCTCATTTGAGTACAACTGCTGGTGACTGTATGTTCTAAGGAGACACACATGTAAGCATGAAAGTATTTGAAAGGCTATGTGTTATAGCTGGCTTGTCTTGCTATCAAACAGGATATGATGTAATAATTCAAAGTCAATTCACATTAAATGAAAGTAGATCCATCTGTGGATAAATAAGTTTGTAAGTAGCATAAATGGATGAGCAAATGCATGTAATGATTAAATAATAGTATAGTAAATGCTTCCCGTCTAATAGAGTCAATGGTCTAGACTTATTGATAAATGTTAGTGAACATACAGAGATTGCTCTTGTCACAAAGAGTCTCTGCATTTGACTTGGTCGTAGATATATGGTCAACCACAGTCCAGGCACCCTTGAAAAGTTTAAATTTCTGAGAAGTACATATTTCTAGATTGAAAAATTGTATTAGTATTATATCGATATTGAAAAAAATATCAGTGGCTGTTATGTTTTACCAAAGGATCTGCTGAATTCATCTAAATATATTTTGGACTTACCTACTAATAAATATGTGAATTAAATACTCTCATTGATAAGAAAACAAACTACTGTTTTATTTTACATGTTAGAAAATATATATATCACATTTTTTTATTTTAAATTTATGCCATAATTATTTTTCTGAAAGTTTTTAAAAAAGATGCACTGAAATTTTTTGCAAAACTGACCAATAACAATATTTTTAAAAGCTAACCTATCCCAATAAATATTATGTGTAATCAGTGAGGCCAAATTATATAATTTTGAAAAAAACTCATATCAATGGCTTTATGTTTAAAACTCATCATATTTAGTGCAGGTGTCTGGAGGGATGTGTCTGTCAGACCACATAGCAGATGGCAGCAGATGATGCATCAAGGAAGTCACTTCTTTTCTTTCCCCATGTGGGGTTCAGAGATTAAACTCTTGTCACACCTTGAGAACAAGCTCCTTTACCACACAGGCCCATTCTTAAGGTTTGATGTGAGTCAAGTCAGAACACACTTACTTCTACAATACTGACCTAATTGCATTTGATTAAATTAATTACACACTTGCCATGTTTATCTGATCATTGGCTTTCTCTCATCGAGGAAGTTAATGCTAATTCTCCAGCTTTGCTGTGTTTCAGAAGGATTCTTCATTCAGCTCTGAAGAGTTTGTCTACAGACATCAATCCTATCATCTCTAATGACCACAAAAGAAAACTTTGAAAATTTTAAACAGGGTCATTTTGACCCTATACAATATAATGTTCATGTACTAACGTAGGATATACTGCTGTGCTTATAATAGAGTATGGTAATTCACAAACACAGTGCATTTTAGTTTATATAGAGCTTTGTAATTCCACCAAATTTTAATTTAGTTCATGAATGTCTTATGACATATAAGTTAAATTTATATTATAATGCTTACACTTATCAATAAGTTTTAAGCAGTATTGTCAATAAACAAACATCAAGAAAAAAGAGTAGGTGTGGTTGTATTAAAGTCAGAATCAGCATTCCTTAAAGGAAAGGTATTTAATCACACTGTGATAAATCCACTGTATAAATAACATTTCTAAAATGTGTGAACTCAAGGTATGCAGAAACATTTAATGAATTAAAATCAAATCCAAACACCAAAGTCTTATTAGAATGGGTAAGATTTCCTTTAATAAGCATATATACTATTTAATGAAAATGTTTAAACTTGTCACTATAAAATAAATGATCTTAATGGTGACAAACTTTTTAAGAATACATGGAATATTTAACAAAATTGGTCATAAAATATTCTCAGGGCTGGTGAGATGGCTCAGCTGGTAAGAGCACTGATTGCTCTTCCAAAGGTCCTAAGTTCAAATCCTGGCTGTAATGAGGTCTGCCAAAATAAATCTTAAAAAAAAAAAAAAGAAAAGAAAAGTAAAAAGAAAATCAAAAAACAAAATATTCTCAAAGCCTTAGTTCTACCTTG
Source organism: Mastomys coucha (assembly GCF_008632895.1). Taxonomy (NCBI): domain Eukaryota; kingdom Metazoa; phylum Chordata; class Mammalia; order Rodentia; family Muridae; genus Mastomys; species Mastomys coucha. The sequence goes on from NW_022196896.1 coordinate 125,640,588, forward strand.
AGTAGTAACCAATGACAATGAAGCAATTACCCATGGAAGCAGCAACAAGTGACAACCAATATATATGTATATGTATATACATATATATATATATATATATATATATATATTCATATATATCCATTAAGAACTTTCTATGCCCACCCCATCTCTAAATGAAGACATGAATGGAGCTTCAATTTTTTAAGTATAGCTTTAGGCTTAGCTTATTCTTGTTCTCAACTAGCTCTAATAACATAAATGAACTCATATACATTAATCTATGTTCTACTATATGGCCAATTAGTTACCTCTCCCTCAGACCTGGCCTGGTTCTTTCTTCATGTCTAGCTAGTGATTTCTCTCCCAGAATTTCCACCCATTCTCCCCTCTTTTCCTAAAAGCCATCAGCTTTTTGTTAAACCAATCAAAAGATGAGAAAGGGAATGTTTACAAAATATAATGTAGTCATATGAATAACAATACCAAAGTCCAGTCAGCACTCAAGACTTTGCCAACACAGAAATCAGAGTTTGGAATAATAACATTTAGAGTCTTTGTAGTTAGTAACCAATCAATCTTTACACAGAGTGCAAAAAGATCACCCCCAACAACGGTATACAAGTTTAAGAGGCCTTAATAATCTGTGGATAACAAAAAGAAGTCCTAACAGTAGGCACTTTGTAGTCCCTCCATGGATGAGTCCAGAGACACACATGTGTGCACACTCAGTTGTTTTGGCACCCAGGAAGACTGCTTGTGAACAGCTAAAGTAATTCCTAACACTCAGTTAGAAATACAGGAACCTCTCCTCCCAACTTAAAAACATCTTTTTAAAACAATGTTACAATTAAATAGTTCCTAAAATGCTGTACTATGACAGGTTCTTCGGTAATATTAATTGTTGAAAACTGCAATATAAATCTGCACCATCACGTTAGATGCCTACACCTTTACTTTGTACAGTATTCTGCAACAGAACTTTGAGTTTTAAGAACAAACATTTAGAGTCTTTGTAGTTAGTAACCGATTAGTATTTCTATACTTTCCTGGCCTTCCTAGTCACATATTAAAGTGTGGCATCATATAAATTTAATCAATGCAAATTAAAAGCTGGGACATAAATTCATGATCGGGGGCTGCAAAGAAATCAGAGACAATGGGAGGGAATGTATTGCATGCTTGCATGTAAGGAAAAGACAGGAGAATTACTGTGCACAGGACTTAAATCTTTTTAAATTCAGAATAAAATTTCCATAGATTTCCCAGAATTTTACATCTACTTATTCACAATGTAATTCAAGGAGGTAGTGAAGTTTGTTATATAGAAATGTAATATCACTGAATTACCTTAATGGAAATATATGAGAAGATAAATTTTTTCAGTAGGAGAAAGTGCATACACTTGAATAACAATAGGCAAGGTAACTCCTGTTCTGGAAGCAGCTCAAGCATGGGCAAGACTATAAAAGATTAATTGAGCCTCAGTCCCTAGGTTGGAAGGCCCTATGTCACAACCATTGGCCTTCATTAATGCACATGCTGAAATCGGTAATTTCTTGGGAAAAGGGACTCTACACCAATGTGGGGACTGAGACAGGACTGTAGCTTAGCAGAGCAGATTGTTTCATTGATTATAAGAAGTTTGTCCTGCAATGCTTTCAAGACCTTCAGAAAATGACTTGAGAAGAAAGCATACCACACACCTTTAATCCCAGCACTTGGGAGGCAGAGGCAGGCAGATTTCTGAGTTTGAGGCCATCCTGGTCTACAAAGTGAGTTCCAGGACAGCCAGGACTACACAAAGAAACCCTGTCTTGAAAAAAAAATAAAAAGAAGAAGAAGAAAGAGGAGGAGAAGGAGGAGGAGGAGGAGGAGGAAGAGGAAGAGGAGGAGGAGGAGGAGGAGGAGGAAGAGAAGGAGGAGGAGGAGGAAGAGGGAGGCAGAAGAAGAGGAAGAGGGAGGCAGAAGGAGGAAGAGGAGGAGGAGGAAGAGGGAGGAGGAGGAGAAGGAAGAGAAGGAGAAGAAGGAGAAGGAGAAGAAGAAGGAGGAGGAGGAGGAGGAAGAGGGAGGAGGAGGAGGAGAAGAAGAAAAAGAATAAGAAGGAGGAGGGAGGAGGAGGAAGAGGAGAAGAAGAAAAAGAAGAAGGAGGAGGAGGGA
>NW_022196896.1:125643884-125677451 GCF_008632895.1 Mastomys coucha
TATATATATATATATATATATATATATATATATATATATATATATATATATATTGAGAGGAAGGGAGATTGACTGTGGTTATCACATAGCTTTCCTTGCATTTAAGTACTAATTTGACAACTAAGTACCTGACTATATTGATTATAAATACAGAAAAATAATTACTCTGAGCAATGATTTCTCTTTGGAATATATGTGCAATATTTTTCTTTCTTGTCTCTTCTACATATTTCAGTGGGTTTTTAGTGTGAGAGTACTTCACAAAGACACAGGGTAGAACAAATATCTGATAAATGAATTCAAGTACACCAAAAAGGAAAGAAATTCCACAAAGGAATGCATGGATTTCTAAAGAGTTACTATGGAACAGAACATGGATTTTACTCAACTCCCATGTTGTCTCATGAGAACTCTCTCTGAAATGTACTGATTTTCTAGTTAGTTTTAAATACTAGCTCATTCAGCAAAGTACCCGTAACTCAGTGACATTGTTAGCATTACCATCACTGTCTGGCACACCCTAACCAAAACAGCTCGTGAAAGAAATATTTATATGGCTCATACTTCCAAATCACAGTTCATCATTAAAGGAAGTGTGGGATACAAAGACAAGGAGTATTCAGAGGCCAGAAAGAAGTGCTGGCTATTGGCTTACTCACCATGGCTTGGTCAGACTTCTTTCTTACAGAACCCAGGACCACCAGCACAGAGGTGGCATCACTCATAATGGCTTAAGCCCTCCTACATCAATCACTAATTAAGAAACTACCCTATAGACCTAACTACATTCTAATTTTATACAGATACTGTCTTAATCTAAGGTCACTTATCTCTAATGACTTTATCTTATGTGAAGTTGACAGAAAACCAATCAGCAAACTTTTTAAACTGTACACTACCAGAATTAATAGAGAGCTGTTAACCACCATTTTTCTTTCAAAGTCTGGAATGTGTAATCAGTGTCATTTTTGAGTCACTAAATTTTACATTCTGGGACAGACTGTTATTAACAACCAATTAACATTAGTCTAAGAATTGCTAAATAGCTGATATCCTAAGTAACTGTGTAGATATAAGTCCTAGAAAAAGTCATTATAGGAAAAGTCAGTGTAAAATTTGTTTAAATAATTTTAAGAAGTTAATTATGAGCTAATGTTCTGAATGAGATTTGAGAGTATAACCCTATTGCAGGAGTCCAGCCTGATTAGAGCCAGTCTTCACAGTGATTAAAGCCTCTCTGCCAGGTGATTGTTTTGACATTTTCTTCTTTCTCCTGACCGTTAAGAGCAAGTCATGTATGTGTGCAGTGGGGAGTGATACTGTGACACACTGGACTTTATAAATTCATGAGAGATGTATGGCGATTTTACCCTCATGTTGTTGGAAATCAAGGAAAACTAATGTAAAAATGTGTACCAAGAGAAATTATGAAGAACGACACATCTGTAATGTTTATAAACATTTTTAATTGGAATAATGGCTTACATTCACTAAAATAACTATTTCATGTTTCCTATGTAGTACAGGTTAATTCCATGCATACTTTGTATGATTATTTAGTATGAAAGCTACATTCAGCTATAAATGTGGTATACAGAGAAACCATGTCTGTTTAACAGACTTCACATATCCCAGTAGACAAAATTTGGTTCATTATGTAGTTACAACATTCATTTCTTTGTTACACACATCATTATACATGATATAATATCAAATTCATTGCAAACAAATTCATGTGAAGTATATGTTACTAATTATTCTATTTAAAGAGTTTGCTTGTCTTTCAAAATGGAAAATTTATAGCCAATATATAATACACAAAACAATTCATATTAATTTTCAAAGATTACCAATTATCTCAGTCAAGGTTCTATTGCTGTGAAGAAACACCATGTCCAATACAACTCTTATAAAGGCAAACATTTACTTGGGGATCGTTCAGCTTATAGTTTCCGAGGCTGAGTCCATTATCATCATTTCTGGAAGCATGGCATCACGCAGATTTGGTGCTGGAGGAGCCAAGATTTTTATCTTGACCTGACGGCAGCCAGGAGGAAACTGTCTTTCACAGGCATCAGGAAGAGGGTCCGGATCAAGATGGCCAGATTTGAGCCCCACCTCTCCACTAACACACTTCTGCTCACAAGGCTACACCTCTTCCAATAAGGCCACACCTACTAATATCACCCTTCCCCATCAGCCTAGCATATTCAAACCACCACAGCAAGGGAACAAAAGGAAAAATGAAGAAAACAAGAGTTTCTATCTATGATGATGAAATGAAACGTACAAGACTGCTTGCACTTCTATGTGGAAATAGCCCCCATGCAATGAGGACAAGATATGTTTTAGCTAGGGGATTACATATATTTTCCCAGTAAGTTTTAGCAACCTTCCATCAAATTATATACTACATGAAAAGTAAAAACAACCACCAGACAAACAGGGGGAGCTAGCTCATTTACATTAACTTGCTGCAAACACAGGTCTTTAATGATCAGCTATAGGGAAACAACACTTAATATTACTATTTTTAAACTAAATGCACAGGAGTTGACAATGAAAGTCGATAAAGAAATACATATTATTAATATGTAGTGAGCATAAGGAAGAAATTTGTGAAAAGATGGGAAATAACTGGGACAGAGCTGATAAGGAGATTTTATTAACCTGGCAGGTTAAGAAATAAATAAAAGCACACTGTTACATCTAGAATCTAGAGTCAAATTACTGTCTTAATATGAGTATATTTAAATTTCAAAAACTGATATGCATTTAATATGAGAGAAGATTTGGAAATTTGTGTTCCTAAGAGTACAATCACATAACAACTGAAACTGGTAGATGTTTGCTCAAGCGCACAACTGTGCTTAAAACTGTCCAACACAATGTAGCTCTTAAACAACATTTGCACGGTTACTAATGAAATCCAGTTTCTGTTCTGATGTTTCATAGCTTTTCTTATTTTCTCTCCTATGAAATATCTAGCTGAATCTCTACTCATTTATCACTTGCAAAATGCTACTTGCTAAATTTCAGTGCTTTAAATATGTTTATGCTTATGAATAGTTTTGCTTTATCTGGTGTATCACAACTGAAATGTTTTCCTAGGAAATCATTTGTCTTCTTACATTCCGTAAGATGTCTTTCCAGGGCTCAGCAGTTAAGTGTCCTTACTAGTCTTGTAGAGGACTGGTTCAACCCTCTCTCAGCACCCACATCAGTGGGCTTGCCACTTTCTGCAACTCTAGCTATGAGGGAGATGCAAGACTGCTCGATTCTACATCTGTGGCCAGGTGAATTTGTGCTGACATAACAACACACAGTTATGTGCACACATCAACATAACTAAAATTAATAAAACTCAAGTCTTAATGTTTTTTTAAATGTAGTTTTGGTTTTGCTGAGTGTATTAGTCTTTGTGTGGATAGTTTGAAAACTTTTAATACAACTCATCTGCTGATACCAAACCAAAGAAATGGGACAATGAAAGGGTTATTTAAATATTGATGCTTTCTGGAGAGATGTGGAGAGGTTTTCAAATATCTATTTAGAATAGCTTGAGAGAACAGTAGGAGAATGTTGGGGTCCTGAATACAAAGAGGCTATGGAGAACAGTGAAGGCCACGGTGTGCATGGTTTAACCTACTCTACATGCAGAAGCTCGGGCTTGAGCTTCTTCTCAATAAATCCGAATGTGGCAAAAATAGGCTGAAGGGAACAATGACATTCAACGCCAGACTTCATTATACTATAGTTCTGGCTGCCATTGAAGGGAACAATGACATTCAACACCAGACTTCATTATACTATAGTTCTGGCTGCCATGAAGAGGTTTCTCACTAGTTCATGATAAATGTCCAACATCATTATTTTTGACCTTTCTGATCACAATTATCTTCAATTTACTTTGTGAGACTATAAATAAACTAATATTTTTAAATATGTGCATCAATTAAGTTCCATAGTCCATAGTGATGTATCTGTTTATAGAGCATTTTACATCAACACCATTCATTTTCTGAGTCTGCACTCAACCAATATTGCTTCCCTTGAGTAGCACTGATACCTTCTCCTAGGAACTGCAATCTGGAGAGACCTTGTGCCCAATCTCAGTTTTCCTGCTTCTTATTTCTCTCTTAGTACTATTACAAAGAATGCATATTTATTAGAAAATCATTTCAGGGCCAGAGAGTCTGACCAATTTGAGCTTCATTCTTGTTTGTAACGGAGGGTTAAATGTCACATGTGAGAATCCTGATGAATGAAGGTTTATTGGAATTTAAACCTTTCCTTCCTTGACTTCCATTTTCTTCCTTCCTCTCTCTCTCTCTCTCTCTCTCTCTCTCTCTCTCTCTCTCTCTCTCTTTCTCTCTCTCTCTTTCTCTCTCTCTTCTTTTGGTTTATCTTTCTCAGCCTCTTCATTTCCCTTTGTGTTCAGATTCTTAATTAATTCCTCCTTTTGATTTTTTAAAAATACCTTGATTTCCTATATTTTTTGTTGTGAGCCTAGCCTTTAATGGCTGAGCCATCTCGACACTCTTCACAGTAGTCACAAACAATATAAAGAATCTTGGTGTGACTGTAATCAAACAAGTGAAATATCTATATGACAAGTACTTCAAGTCTCTGAAGAAAAAAAAATCGAAGACCTCAGAAGATGGAGAGATCTCCCATACTCATGGATTGGCAGAATTAATATGGTAAATATGGCCATCTTGCTGAAAGCAATATATAAATTCAATGCAATCTCCATCAAAATTCCAACTCAATTCTTCATAGAGTTAAAAGAGCAATTCTCAAATTCATTAGGAATGACAAAAAACCCAGGATAGTGAAAACTATTCTCATAAATAAAAGAACTTCTGGGGGAATCACCATCCAAGACCTCAACCTGTATTACAGAGCAATTGTGATAAAATCTGCATGTTATTGGTACAGTGATAGACAGGTAGATGAATAGAATAGAATTGAATACCCAGAAGTGAACCCATACACCTATGGTCACTTGATCTTTGACATAGGAGCTAAAACTATCCAGTGGAAAAAAAGACAACATTTTCAACAATTGCAGATTGATCCATTCTTATCTCTGTGTACAAATCTCAAGTCCAAATGGATCAAGGATCTTCATATAAAACCAGATACACTGAATCTAATAGACGAGAAAGTGGGAAAAAGTCTTGAACACATGAGCACAGGAGAAAAGTTCCTGAACAGAACACCAATGGCTTATGCTCTAAGATCAAGAATCAACAAATGGGACTTCATAATCTTGCAAAGCTTCTGTAAGGCAAAGGACACTGTCAATAGAACAAAGTGGCAAAGCAACAGATTGGGAAAAGATCTTTACCAATCCTACATCCAATAGAGGGCTAATATTCAATATATACAAAGAACTCAAGAAGTTCGACTCTAGAGAAGAAAACAACCCTATTAAGAAATGGGAAACAGCTACACAGAAAATTCTCAACTAAGGAAACCTGAAGGACTGAGAAGTGTCTAAAGAAATGTTCAGCATCCTCAGTCATCAGGGAAATGCAAATCAAAACAACCCTGAGATTGCACCTCACACCAGTCAGAATGGATAGGATAAAAAACTCAGCTGACTGCAGATGCTGGCAAGGATCTGGAGAAAGAGGAACCCTCCTCCATTGCTGGTGGGACTGCAAGCTGGTACAATCACTCTGGAAACCAGTCTGATGTTTCCTCACAAAATTACACATAGTCCTACCTGAGGACCCAGCTATATCACTCCTGGGCATATACAAGGAAGATGCTCCAGCATGTAATAAGGACAAATGCTCCACTATGTTCATAGCAGCCTTATTTATAATAGCCATAAGCTGGAAGCAACCCAGATGTCCCTCAACAGAGGAATGGATATAGAAAATGTGGTACATTTATACAATGGAGTACTACTAGTTAGCCATTAAAAACAATGACTTCATGAAATTTTCAGGCAAATGGATGGAAATTGAGAATATCACCCTGAGTGAGGTGACTCAGTCCCAAAGGAACAAACAAGGTATGTACTCACTGATAAGTGGATATTAGCCCAAAAGCTCAGGAATATCCAAGATTCAATTTACAGACCATATGAAACCTAAGATGAAGGAAGACCAAAATGTGGATGCTTCAGTGCTTCTTAGAAGGGTGAACAAAATACTCATAGGAGGAAACATGGAAACAAAATGTGGAGAGAGCAGAGAATGAAGGAAAGGTCATCCAGAGACTGCCCTACCTAGGCATCCATCCAGCCACCAAACCTATACTTTAATGTGGATCTAGGAAGTGCTTGCTGATAGAAGCCTGATATGGCTGTCTCCTGAGAGGTTCTGTCAGAGCCTGACAAATACAGAGGAGGAAGCTCACAGCCAACCATTGAACTGAGCTCAAAGGTCCCTGATGGAGGAGATGGAGAAGGGACCTGAGGATAGAGAAGGGACCTGAGGATGGAGAAGGAGCTGAGGGGTGTTGCAGCCTCATGGAGAGAGCAACAGTGTCAACAGGCCAGACCCCCGCTGGAGCTCCTGGGGACTGGACCACTTACCAAAGAATACACATGGAATGACCCATGGTAATAGCCACATATGTGACCGAAGATGGCCTTGTTAGAGGAGATTTCAATGTCCCAGTGTAGAGGAATGTCAGAGCAGGAGGATGGGAGTGGGGAGTGGGGGAGCATTCTCATAGAGACAAAGGGAGGGGGATGGGATAAGGGGTTTCAGAAGGGGAGACCTGGAAAGGGGAAAACATTTGTAATGTAAATAAGGAAAATATCCAAGAAAAAAATCTTGTTTTGAAAAACTTTTATAAGATAACATTAAGATTTATTATGTAGAGAATTCCTATGAAAGTATACTTATGTACTTACTGCCCATAGTTTAGTTAGTTTCACAAGCAGAGTTTTCACCATGCTTCAAATGTTGGATCAAACATTGTGGTAGGAGAGAAATTGACCCCTGAAAATCATCATCTGTGTACACATGTGCTGTGGCATGGTTATGCACAAACATACACACGGACAAAGGCAAATTAATGGAGTATTCAATGCTTTATTTGAATAAAATACTGAATGAGTAAGTTCATTGTATCTTAGCTACTATTATTATACAGAATGTTGCTGAAACAAAATGGTCACATTAATGGATAAAGATACTTATAATTAAAATATATATTAAGATAAGAACAATTTTAAATTTCATAGTGAAGTAGTGTTTTGATAAGATGATAAGTAATAACATTGGCCAACAATAAGAATATTGGATAATTTCAATATAATATTTTTTTAATTCTGCACAAGTTTTCTATAATATATTGGATCATATTCACCCCTACTTCTACTGGATTTAAACTTTACATCATCAGCCTCACACAAACAATATATTCTAAGCCAATTTAATGTTTTGGATTATGTTTCCAGTGTTGTTTAAGAAATTTCAAGGACATATTATGTAGGTTTGAGTGGGTACATATAGGGTATACACACATATTTGATTATGTATCATTTATGAGTCAAGTATTATAGTCTTAGATATGAAATCAGAATTATCCTGTAACCAAGCATAGTGTTAGCAATCCATGAGATACAAAATGTTTTAGTACCAGATCAGTGTATGTTAAAATTCAAAGCACACATTTAAAAAAGATATTATGCTTTGACAGAAAATTTAAAAAGCTCATTATCACAGAATGATGAACTATTTTGACGAAAGGGGGTGATGCTGTGGGTGATTTGTTTATGATGTCAATGCCTTCTGAACTCATCCTCAGATTTTGAAGAAATCCTTCTGACTTGACCCTCAGAACTAAGATATCAATGATATATGCCTAATGTTAGACACTTGAGGTCTGGTCAGCCAGTTTAGAATTAGTGTCCTCCAAGCCGATGAAAAACCATCTCAAGAGAAGCAGGTGACTTTTGAGCATTAGCACTGGAGTTTCTCCTCGGCCATGTACATGTAGCGGTATACACAGGCAAACAGGAACATACACGTGTATGTAAACAAACAGACTCACAAAAAGATAACTGCCGCTCATTCTGATTTGCTGGGATTCATTCCTCAACCATTGAACACTAAAGCTACAGGGGAGCTCGTAATTACAAACAAATTCTTCTGAATTATATTTTAGGGGCAGGAAATCACAGTGCTACTAGCCAATTTTCAAGCAAATTCAGCTCTTTTACGTTTAAGTGGAAGAACAGTTAAGTATTTTAAATAGCGACATTTTGTTTTGTTTTGTTTTAATTACTGCTATGAATCAAGAAATGTGCCAAACTGGTGATTTTTACCATGGATTGTCAGGAGGGCCATAATTCTCCATTTTCTTCTCAGTTTAGTCTCTGTGTAGTTCCGAGTTTCTCCGGAGTTGCTGTGTCATAAGCTTTCATCCCAGCAAGCAGCGTGGCCCTTGGGCTGATGTTCACTCTCTACTTGTTACCTTGTTTTGTTTTGCAGATCTGTTAGCTGTGGATCCGGGTGTTTTCTCCCTAAAGCGCTATAGGCTTCTAGAATGAGTTGTAATTGAAGCTGATTAGCATAATTTGCATGCTTACAATTCAGACTTCCAACAGATCCAGAAATACATTTCTTCATACTCATTTTATGAAAACAAATAAATCTGTATTCTTTAAAGAAAATTCCCAAATTTAAATGGTGTGGTATAAGAAACAACATGCACTGTGGCTGGTGGTGCCAGAATAGAGCACAGCTTTAAATGATGAGTTTCCTCATGGTCAGATAGAAAGTAACAAGATGAACTCGCCCCTTCGCTATTGTTTTAACTGCTTATGTTGTCATAGTAAACCATTAGTGTGACTCATTTGGGCCGGCTTAATAATTCTTGTGAAATCTTAGCAGGTTGAAAATTGACATTTGGTTACAACTTCGCCTTATTGACAAATTCTCTTTATTACTTTAGTTTTGTTAAAAGAAAGGACTTATAATGATCAGACATAAATTCCTCAGAATACAGTAAAACTTTACTAAGTCACAGAGAAAAAATGAAATTAATAATTAATTGCATTCATTGCTCTCTCTGAGGAACCTAACTTGGAATCCTAATTATAGAAAGGCTCCAGACTGACAGCTTGCGATTCCTTGTCTGCACAACACTAATGAGTTTTGTGTAATCTTTACCCAATACGACACTTCAAAGCAAGTTTGGAGAGCACATTAGAATGTATCTATTGAAGGTAGATTACATAAAATCAAAAGCTTAATGAATAGAATATTATCAGCTTTCATGATTTGTTTGAGCAATATTAGACAATTTCAGAAGTATGTGAACGATATGAGTTTTGAAAACAGATTATCTGTGTATGCAGAGAAAACAGAAGACAGAGAATTACATACTTTTAGATGTCATATTATTTTGGAGTTCAAAGACACTTATTTTAGCAGGGCTGGATTACATAATTAGAAGATTCAAATATAGTTAAGTAAAAACTATTGTTTGTTTGTCTTATCAGAATATCCAGAGATTAAAAAAATAAACTGGAAACAAACTTCACAGTGGCTTTTGTTTGTGTTTTCCTGTAGAAATCTAATCCAAACTCAGGTTCTCTCCCAACTGATCTATCTGGTGAATTTTAAATCATTTAAATTTCTTACTAATTTGTGTTTATCGTTAACATGCAATGCTTTTCCAGAGTTTCTAAATGTCTTTCAATTAAATTATTTTACTAAAAATGTCTGTACTTCAACACTGTAACTGATTCTCTCCCAAGATTCTAATAAACTGACACCAATCCACAGGGAAGTCACTATTCATTTCAAAGGATGAAAGAAATAACATAAATAGGGACTCAGAATTGGTGAATGGTCGAAGAATCAGTGAAGGCTAAGAGGATTAAAGGTATGGACTGTTTTTATGCTGCTCTTGCTTGTATTTATTTTGACTTGCCCTAAACAACTTTTAAATTCTAGCTTTCATGGCAAATAGAAAAGGAGCTCCACTAAAAGCAATTTATATTTTATTTCATATATATATATATATATATATATCACATTTAATCTGGTTAGATCCACTAATAAATGTCTTGAGGCTCTTAAGAAATTTAAAGATTAAAAAACTGTTACAAATATAAATTAATGTAATATGAATTATAAATTTTTAAACTGAAAAATGATCAACAAACAAATGCATCTTCTTTACTCTTTATTCTTCACTCTGCTTCTTATTTACTCTGACTCGCAATAGATGCCTGTGACTTTCAAAGGTAAACCTCAGTGTGTATTACCAAGGTGACTATTTCTTATTTATAGAAGTCTTTATTTAAATAGCATTTGTGGGTTGCAGTTAAGTTGGCAGTTAAGGAGAACATTGACTGCTCTTGCAGTCAATTCCCAGAGCCCATGTGGTGGTTCACAATTGTCTGTAATTCCAAGACCTGACACCGGCACAAAGACGTTCATGCAGGAAATATTTTTAAAAAGCACATAAAACTAAAATAAATACATTTAAATAATATTTGGGTTAAAGCATCATTTTGAAATGCTGCCCAGCACATGTTTGATTTGGAGGTCAACTCATAGCTATGGCAGAGATTGATTTAGAATGCAAATAAAGCTGGTCTTAAAAATCCCACAAACCTAAGTGGGCGCAGGGGAGGCAGCAGATGCTTTACATGAAAGTAAATGAAAATTTTTCACCTGGAAATTTCATGTTGATTTTAAAATATTCTGTAGCACCGAGGCTTACTCTTTCCATCTTAAAATCTCAAAAACAATCAGAAGGGTCTTACTGGTCAAGTGTAGACATATTCTAAGTGATTAAGAGATTAATTTTCATCTTCCTTCCATGAGCACATAGTCAGTCCATCAGAAAAGAAATACAAGCCCAAGGTGTGTTGCTGCTTTTCAGGTACTGCATAATATTAGCTGTGGGCCATACACAGCTAAGCATAAATAAGTGTTTGAATAAATTATGTTAAGGTATCAACACTAATTATAAATAAATACTGACTCAGATGCGAAGAAAGTAATTGTTTTGTTTTCAAACACTTCTCATTCCCTGTGCCAGGAGTTTTTGCTTTCCTCCTGTTTTAGGAGTCGAGCAATTAAAGTCCCTGGCAGTTGAGTTTATTCTACCTAGTCCCAGGCATGCCACTGCAGTACCTTCCCTGGGTGCATAGTGCGTCCTTTGTGTGCAGAGGTGTGCCTCGAGCTTTTCTTTTATCCACAGACACTTAAGATTGCTCTGAAAGCCATACCAATGTGGGCAAAAGTAGCCACGTTGGAGTAAACACCCTATGGGGTCATGAATTTCCTCCTGAATCAAGAAAGTCTTCCCAGGCCACTTCACTTTGAACTTCCCAGTCATTCCTCACACTTGCAGAAGTCTCTCTCCCAGGAGCAATAAGCCAGTTGCACTTGACTCCAGGTGTCAGTAAAGGTTCAATGCTCTGCCTGTCTATCCATCTCCTTCTTTACCTCACTCAACTTCCCTTTATATATGTGTATATATGTATACACATAGATATATGCACTCTAAACGCTTGCCTTAACTTGACTTCTGGTGGATTCTAATTAAGTAAACTTCCAAGTCCTTTTTCAATATTCTCTTTTTAATACAATACACACTTAAGAAATGTAGAGTTCAAAATTATGCCATGACATTTCATCTTTTAAGCTACACACAACTCTGAAAGTTACATTGCTGCTTACATTACAGCCAGAGTCTCAGAAGTAGTTATTCCTGAAAAACATGTAGACAGATGTATATGGGAAATTTAGGAGCTAAACGAGCGTTAATTTTGTTTAAAGGCCATACTTGCAATCACTTATTTGGAAAAAATGTTTGTCTTTCTCATCAATGTAAAAATTTAAAATAAAAATCTAACTACAGAAAAGAACCAAAAAGGGCAGTATTTGTAAAAATAATATTTTGAAATGACCACAATAGGAAACAATTCCTTAAAAAATGTCTTTCAAGATTCAATTGGTAAATGTACCCCACATTACATGACATAATAGCATTAAATATCCAAAACTGCTGATATTTAGAAAAGTGAACTAGAAAAGGAATCGTGTCAGCCATCACTGGTGACTTTTGTAATAAATCACTTGAATGTAAAATATTCAGCATATGTTGCGTTGTAGTAACTGGCAACGGCTCAAAGTAAAAACTGCCAAATGTTTTAGGGTTATTTCTTTAATTAATGCATAAATTGGTTTTTGATGTTTGTATATGCCTAGAAATCTAGAGAAATAAGTACAAACTTATTTCATTTCAAAGAAATGCTCTCCTCTCTGTGGAGTTCGGAAAATTGAAATGCAAAGCACGGGGGTTAAATAACTGTGCTCCGATTATAGAGCGTTACCATGTTATGTGTGCACACATTAAAAAAATAATCAATACAAAGCTCATTCTTTGTTGTCAAATAAGAAACAGTAAATTAATTTTGCCTTTGAATTATGTGGGATTGAATTATACAGGCAAATCTTGGCAATGTTCCTTTTCTTAATTAACGTTTTGTCGGATCATCAATCTTACTTTCTCTCAGTGTGTTAAGAGTTGGTTTGTTTAGTATTTACTTAAACCCCTTCTCTTTCCAAAAGAGGGATTCTCATCTAGTTAGTTAAGATGTCTCTAAGCAGCACAACTAAAGTGGGGCAGAACACTTCTTATCATATTTAGCAACATCATGAAGTACCCAGTTCTCCATATTGAAATCTAGAGTATTTTCTAATTAATTACTTTACAACATACATACAAGATTTGCTTGCAAGGATAACTGACAACATGGTAAAAAAATAGTCTTTCAGAGTAATAATTATCTTAATCTGACAAAGATACATTTCATATTAACTTTATCTCTCTAAGGTAACTACTATTTTATTCCTTCAGAAATATGAGCACACATGAATTTCTCACTTTCATTACAGAATAAAAAATTTTTACCCTGTGGTCACTGGTTTCACCCACTTCAGCGGCTTTACACTGAAAATATTAGAAGGTGCAATTACCTCATGGATCAGTGACTACTAAGCTGATATGCCATTGATTTTCTAAATCACAAGACCAGGCGAAGCATAGCTCCTGTGGATCAAATGTCTAAATCCTGTCAGGAGGCCTTTCCCCCATGTCTTTGCTGTACTTCTTTGTGGAAGAATCAATCTGCTAGGAAAGATTTTGGTAACATCTCATCAGCAACAAGAAAAAAAAATGAAGAAATTATATGGTAATATGTTTTTAATGTGATTTGTTTTATCTTAATTCTATGATTGATAGTCAAAAAATATTGACAGTTCAAATCATAACCTTGGTTGTAAATAAAAATAATAACCAGAGAAGTAAAGTCCTGTATATAATCTATGAAGTTAGTATATCCAATCATGAACTCAAATTGAGTTGACATTTGGATAGTTATATTATATATGATAATCCTTAAATAGGATTCTGTTCTTATGATTTAAGAGAATTTGGACATACATGAGAAGAGAGAGAGAGAGAGAGAGAGAGAGAGAGAGAGAGAGAGAGAACACAAAGTGATGCAGAATAGAAATGAAATTAAATTGATCTTCCTACAAATAAGAAAACTACACACAAAAAAATTATATCAAAGCTGTGGAAAGAATTGCAGAGCTGAGCTAAAACAAGAATATAACAAACTATTGACAGAATGTGTTTTAAACTGAAGTAAATTTTAGGTGAGTTTAGGTGGCTTGAAAATTTACTCAGAACAATGAATTTGTTACATAGCTGTGCGTGCGTGCACACACACACACACACACACACACACACACACAAACACACTTTGGCACAAAACCTCCAGTTTAATAAGTTGAAGAAATGGAAATATGGATAATTTTACTTTTCTACATTAATACTCTTAGAAAAGTGCCCCAAATAAAGAGAAGTGCACGAACAAATCACAGTGAGAGAAAATAAAGTAGGATCGAAGGAAATGAAGGACGAAAGGAAACAATGAAGGAGAGACAGAGGAACACAGGAGGCATGGAAGGAAACCAGTACTGTTGCTATTACATAACTACATTTGTCTCATTAAATGTTTCATTCTTTTCTAGAAGAAAATGTTTGTAGTTATGAAACAATTCCTTTACAGTTCTCAGTACAATACAATTAACGTTATTGACACTTGAAACAGTGAAAACAGTTGATCCTAACTGTCTCTCCTTACGTGGAAAAGGTCCTGACAGTTCATTAACTATTCACCCGGTAACATGCTGCAGTAGAAAGCAGGAGAGACTAACTAACGAGAGGCGACCTAGGTTTCAATCCACTGGAAGCACTTTCTGATGGTGACACATTGCAGAGATCTCAATGTCTTTCCTGTCGTTTTTTGCTACAAGACACAATTTTAATATTTGATGTTACTCTTGAATATCTAAGTTTTTTTTTTTCGGGGAGATAGACTTGTTGTGAATTTAAGAAATCTCATTCGTCCTTGAATTACTTGAACGTGAGGAATAACTTGAACACATGCACAAATACAGACACATATTCAGTGTATGTATGTGTATGTGTACATATTTCTCTTCCCTTATAAACATTAAATTTTTTCATTCCTGTAGAGAAAAAGACAAATAGAAAGCTCTGATAGAGAGACCTGGGAGGTGAGAAGCTCTCAAGACTCAATGGGGGTGACCATAACTGAAATGACCATAAGTGGGGATAGGAAACTCAAAGGGTCCATCGCTAGGAGGTAGACAGGGACTCAAGAGCTGGGACTGGAAAACCAACCCACAGTCAAAATTTCTCACCCAGAATTGGTCCTATCTAAAAGAACTACAGGCACAAGATTGGAGAAGAGACTGAAAGGAAAGCAGTCCAACGACCAGCCCAACTTGGGATCTATCTCATGGTAGGGCACCAAGGCCTGACACTATTACTGATGTTTTGAGGTGCTTACAGGCAGGAGCCTACCATGGTTGTCCCCTGAGAGGCCCTACCAGCAGCTGACTGAGTCAGAAGTACATATTTACACCCAACAATTGAACTGAAGTCTGGGCCCCCTGTAGTTGAATTAGGGGAAAGATTGAAGAAGCTGAAGGGGATAGAGACCCCCTAGGAAGATCAGCAATCTCAACTTACCCAGACCCCTGGGAGCTCCCAGAGAGTGAGCCACAAACCAGGAACATACACAGGCCAGTCTGAGGCCCCTGGCATAAATATAGCAGAGGTCTCCATGGTCTGCCACGGTGGGAGAAGATGTGCTTAATTCTTGAGAGACTTGAGGCCCCAGGAAAAAGGGGAGGTTTGGTGGGGAGGGAACCACACTGTCTGAGGTACTGGAAAGAATGGAATGAGTAAATATGGGAGGGGAGACTGGGAGGAGGGCAATGGCCAGAGTGTAATAGTGTAATATCTATCTATCTATCTATCTATCTATCTATCTATCTATCTATCTATCTATCTATCTATCTATATGAAAGCTCTGATAGAATCATTACATTGGCTCTTCAAAGGTTAAATGCTGTCCTTTCCTTAAAAGAGAATACAATTTCCTTTCCCATATCCTTCTTTTTTGCTATTCATATTAGTCTGGCATATAAGGTTATATAATGACATATTTCATCAGTTTTCCTAATATTTTAAATATTAGTGATTAGAAATAGTTACTACCACAAAGACAATTAAGTAGTGACATCTAAGGCAAGATATCTACCAACTATAGAATTACAAACCAATTCACTTCTTCAGCTTCTTTGAATATACTGGATAAAATATTTGATATTTTATTATGAATAAATGAAAGTAAAAAATTTCATCTCCTTCATTTTAACATCCAACTACTCTACTTCTGTGCTAAAAGCTTATCTACAATAAATTAAAAAGTAGGTCAACATATTTAAATATGATTAATAGAAGTAAACATGATTTTGAAGTACTCTGAAATTGTGAATTGTCCTTCGATACAAACTATTACAGCATACATTCTTCAATTTCTGTGTAGAATTTTATGAAAAACATATACTTATATTTAGATAGAATGAGAGAAAATAATTTATTTGTCAAAAAATTTTACTGAAGAGGTTAAGAAAACTAGAGACAACACAATAATTTTCAATAAGTAGTCATAGTTTGTCTATATTGCATATAGTATGTTAGTAGGCTCAACATTGGTTAAAGCTGAGGGTGCAGGCTGTTGACAGTGTATAAAACGTTCAGACATTCAGAACAATAATCTAGTGGTAGCATAAGAGACATGCACAGCACAGACTTTTGTCCACCACCGAGACAAGCCCTGGATTTTTAAAACTGCTTATCTAGAAGGTATACATGCACCACTGTTGCTTTTGCAATTGCAATACCATGGATTTTTTTTTTTTAACATGGGAGAATTGCTACTACTTTTCTCATTATTTCTTTTCTGGGACATAGCTTGCAGCTTAGTTACTCAGTAGCTATCAGGTGAATAAAAAAAAAGGTTCTAATCTAAAGAGGATAAAGCAGTATATAAGAAGGATTTAAGACTCCAAAACAACACGTGAGCATACACCCAAATTACTCTATATTTTGTGCTGGAGGTACCTTCACTATGGTGTTTATTGTAGCTTTTATTCACAACAGCAAAGAAATATATCCAGCCTAGATACCTAGCAACAAATAAATCGATAGTCAAAATGTGGTATACATAAACTTAATATTTGATTCAGTTGGAATGGAAAACAAAATCACAAAATTCATAGGAAAATAAAAAAGTCTGGAAAATGTTATAAAGAGTGATGTAACCCACAAAGGTAATCACTGTATATTGCTTTTTGTATTAGCATTGTAGGTATGGATTTGGGGATTTGTATGTGTAACTTAAAGTAAGGGACCTTCGGAGAAAGGGTGTCTTAAGGAAGTTAGAATAGTGAAATAGGAGTGATATGCAAGTATAGAGTATGGGATACTGGACAGATCAGAATGTTTTGTAAAGATGGATGCAGGCTTTGGGAAGAATAGGGCAAGGGAATAAGACTGAACCAAATCAAAGGGTCTGTGTGGAAGCCATATAGAAAGTTATTACATTATAGGACAGTAACAAAACAATAAGGGCTAGAAGGGAGACACCATACATGACTTAGATAATGCTGCTTTTTATCAGCTGTGAGGTATTACATAAAAATCCCAGTACCAGGAGTGGACTATCTTTGGCTTTGGCCATTTCACTCTTTTTAAGCTACCAGGAGACAGTAAGATTCCACTGATGAAGATACCACATGCCTTATTTGTAAGATATAGAGGAATCAAGCTGGACTAGGAGTGGAAGCTTATTCTCTTCTGGATAGATTTTGTACTGACAGAAGGGGCTACGTAGGTTGTTGGAGGGGGAAAAAGGATCAAGTGATCACAGGCAACCATGAACACCACAAACTACAGCACAAACCTTGAAGCCAAGATACGCCTACTAGGTCAGTAGCAGTCCAACTGTAATGGGAGCAGCTACCCATCTCCCTGGTTGGATTTAAGGCCCACTCCCCAGGATAAAATCCATTACTGCTACTCTAAAGCTGGGGGGGGGGGCAAGGAAAGGAAGGAAACCTGAGGTGGGTACTGCCCTATGAGGGAGGGTATGACAGACATTTGGCTTTATTAGCCTCGTGTGAAGTTCTCTTAATGTGTATGTTTGGACCCATGCACAGACATTACTTTCAACCATAAAAATAAGCTTTTGTAAATTGCAGTGAATTTCAGTGATTGCAGAGATCTAGTTTATTAGATGGCTGTTCAAAGTGTTTAGAACAAAGGATTAACAAGTTCTCAGTATAAGTTAAGATATTTGTACTCTCTTTTTTTAATTTATATACACTCCAGGTTTTATCCCCACCTCCCTGTCCACCCTCCAACTGTTCCACATCCCATACCTCCTCCCCACACCCCTGTCTCCACGTGGATATCCCCACTCCCCACCCCACCTAACCTCTAAACTCCCTGGGGCCTCCAGTCTCTTGAGGGTTAGGTGCACCATCTCTGATTGAACACAGACTGGGAAGTCCTCCACTGTATATGTGTTGGGGGCCTCATATCAGCTGGTGTATGCCGCCTGTTTGGTAGTCAAGTGTTTGAGAGATCTTGGGGGTCCAGAAAAATTGAGACTGCTGGTTCTCCTACAAGACCTCCCTCCTCCTCAACTTCTTTCATCCTTTCCATAATTCAAACACAGGTGTCAACAGCTTCTGTCCATTAGTTGTGTGCAAATATCTGCATCTGACTCTTTCAGGTGCTTGGTGGGTATTTTGAGGACCAATCATTCTAGATCCCTTTTTGTGAGCTCTCCATAGCCTCAGTGATAGTGTCAGGTCTTAGGATCTCCCATTGAGCTGGATCCCACCATGGGTCTGTCGCTGAACCTTCTTTTCCTCAGGCTCCTCTCCATTTCCATCCTTGCAGTTCTTTCAGACAGGAACAATTATAGGTGAGAGTTTTGACTGTTGTACAGCAATTCTGTCCCTCATTTGATGATCCATCTTCCTGCTGGAGGTGGGCTCTGTAAGTTCCCTACCCTACTATAGGGCCCTTCATCTAAGGTCCCTCTCTTTGAGTCCTGAGAGTCTCTCACCTCCTGGGTCTCTGGTGCATTCTGGAGGGTCCCCCCAACCTCCTACTTCCTGAGGTTTCCTGTTTCCATTCTTTCTGCTGGCCCTCAGGGCTTTAGTCATTTTCCCTCACCCAAAACCAGAACTGATTCCCCTCTTCCCCCCAAACTCCTCCTGTCCACTTTCCCTCCCAGGTCTCTCCCTCCCTCCCCATTTGGGATTGCTTTCTTCTTCCTTCCAAGTAGGACTGAGGTGACCTCACTTGGGCCCCTCAGTTTGTTGACCTTTTGAGCTCTGTGGACTGTCTTGGGTATTCTGTACTTGTGTGAGTGTGTGTGTGTGTGTGTGTGTGTGTCTAATATACACTTATTAGTGAGTACATAACAGGCATGTCCTTTTGGGTCTAAGTTCACTCAGGATGATATTTTCTAGTTCTATTAATTTGCCTGAAAAACTCTGGTGTCCTCATTCTTAATAGCTGAACAATATTCCATTGAGCAAATGAACCACATTTTCTGTATCCATTCTTCTTTCATGAAACATCTGGGCTGTTTCCAGCCTTTGGCTATCACAAATAAGGCCACTATGAACATAATGGAACACATGCCCCTGTGACATGGTGAGGCATATTTTGCGTATATTTATTTCCAAGAGTATTATTAGTTGGGTCTTCATGTAGATCTGTTTTCAATTTTCTGAGGAACCTCTAGACTGATTTCCAGAGTAGCTGTACCAGTTTGCAATCCCACCAGCAATGGAAGAGTATTCCTCTTTCTCCACATCCTCTCCAACATGTGTTGTCACCTGAGGTTTTGATCTTAGCCATTCTGATTGGTGTAAGTGGAATCTCAGAGTTGTTTTGATTTGCATTTCTCTGATCACTAAGGACTTTGAAGATTTCTTTAGGTGCTTCTCAGCCATTTGAGATTCTTCTGTTGTGAATTCTCACTTTAGTTCTATACCCAATTTTTGATTGGATTGTTTGGTTTTTGGTGGTTAGCTTCTTGAGTTCTTTATATATTTTGGATATTAGCTCTCTATGGGAATTGGAGTTAGTGAAGATTTTTTTTTTCAGATCTGTTTTTATGTTTAGGTCATTGATTCACTTGGACCTGACCTATGTGCAAGGTGACAAATATGGGTCTATTTTCATTTTTTTCTACATACAGACATCCAGTTAGACCAGCATTTATTGAAGATGTTTTTCTTTTTACCATTGTATATTTTTGACATCTTTGTCAAAGATCAAGTGTCCATAAGTGTGTGATTTTATTTCTGGGTCTTCAATTCTATTTCATTGATCAATATGTCTGCCTCTGTACCAATATCATGCAGTTTTTATCACTATTGCTCAAGTAAAACTTGAGGTCACGGATAGTGATTCCCCCAGCCATTCATTTATTGTTAATAATTATTTTCACTATTCTGTTTTTTTACCTTTCCAGATGAATTTGAGAATTGCTCTTTCCATGTTTTTGAAGAATTGTGTTGGGATTTTGATGGGGATTGCATGGAATCTGTAGATTGCCTTTGGTAAGATGGCCATTTTTAGTATGTTAATTACTCTCACTTCTAAGGCCTCATGGCTCTGCTGGATAGAGGCAGAAAGACTGTAAGAGATGGAAGATTGGAGAAGGAGTGTGGAAGGCTTTCTACCCACCATGGCAACCATGATCTTACTCTAGCTATGCTTTCTTAAACTGAGTTTTCACAGGTCTAGACCTGTTATCAGTCAGTCATGAATGAGCATTGAATCCTATGTACTCCTATACTATTTCACTAAATTATAGTACTCTAATGAATTCCGGAGAATGGAGAATTCGTAAATTTAATTATGGACTCATTAGTGAGTGTGCCAGGCTAGTGATTCACAAAATAAAACAAACAAAAACAAACAAAAAACTAACCAAACAATAACAAAACAAAACAAAAATAAACTGAAAGGCATGAACAGCAGAAAGAAAATTGTTTGAGGGAGGGTGTATTAGTTAGGGTTTTACTTCTGTGAACAGACACCATGACCAAGACAACTCTTATAAGGCAGGAACATGGTAGCATGCAGGCATGCATAGTGCAGAAGGAACTGAGTTTTCTATCTCCATCTGAAGGCTGATAGCAGGATACTGGCTTCCAGGCAGGTAAGATGAGGGTCTTAAAGCCCACACCCACAGCGACACACCTATTCTAACAAGGCTATACCTACTCCAACAGGCCACACCTTGTAATTGTGCTACTCCCTGAGCCAAGCATGCACAAACCATCACAGAGAGGACATTAAGGAGAGGTTTTATAGGAGTGAGTGATATTTAATCATATGCATAATCTGCATTTATGGAATTATCAAAGAACAATTTTAATTAAAAAAATATTTAGTTATGTTTGAAAACCTTCAAGTTCATGTTCAAACATACACACAGCAGACATCGATGTGATCCCAAGGTTTTTAAAAAGATGATAATAAATGTTAGGAATTTAAAAATCCATACTATTACTAGAATTGATTATTTAAGATGGAACTATGAATAATTTTATATTGCTACCTATATTTCTATTTTTCAAACTTTTATGCAATCGACATGGGTTTTACAGTCACAATAAAATAAAATTACTAAAAATAGTTTTAGTTTCCTGTATAGTATTAAAGATTTCAACTTCTCTCCCACTTGTTTTAGACATAAAACTTATCTACTCTGGAAATCTGCCAGATGCTGCCAAAAACCTTCCTTGAAAAAGTAGAATCACAACTATTACACATTTTCCTAAAATTAAGTTATCTTTTCTAGATCTATTTCCTGAAGTGTTGATTGACTATAACTGTTACTTCAACTGTCTACTATGTTTAATATGTATGATAGGTTTCTAAGCCAGAAAATCAAGAAGAAATGTATAATCAAAGATGTTACTTAAGAATGCATAAATTAGATTATTTGAAGCTTGTTCAATTACTTAAAAATAAGGAAATTATAAGATTTTGTTTTGCTTCTGGTATTGGAAAATGCATGAACATACAGTATATACTTAAATTTCTCATTGATGCTCTATGCTCATCTCCTCTTATTTTTATTTCAGTCATGAATCACCTCACCTAGATACCTCCTAAATGCAATTTTTATTTACCTTCTATATATATTTGCTCATTCATTTCACTTTGATGTCCTGAAGTATTAAGATTAACATTGTTGATTTGAAATTAGAATTATCTGGGAGACAAGCATATCTGAAAATACCTGTTGGCTATCACATTGATTGTGTTAAATGAAGTGGGAAGGCCTTCCTTGAGCAGCACTATTGCCTAAGTTGGGCATGCTGGGCTGTATAAAAATGAGTGAGTAAGCTCAGCAGAGTGTATGCATTCCTCTGTTGCTTTCCATGTCTTTACTGTGTAGGCAGTATGAAAAGTTTCCTCAAAACCCTGCAGCTGTGAAATCACACACAATACAGGACTGCAACTTTCTACTGTGAGCTTAAATTAAAACATTCCACTTTCACTACTTGCATCATTTCATTTTATTACAGTAGCAGGGAGAAAATGCAGTGCTAGGGTTTGAACTCAATCCCCTGTATATGCTAGAAATGCATTTTGTTTGGGGGCTTAGTCTGTATTCAAAAATTCATGTCTTCATTCCAATAACCACCTACTGAAGAGTTTAAAAATGCATTTAATTGAATGGACAATTTTATTGTTTAATCTATTAGCTTTCATTCAAATAATGTGTTGTTTACAGTCACTTTTCGTTTGAGACTTTTGTTGTCCAGGGATATACAAATAGACTGGTCTTGAACTCTTAGGGGTCTTTTTGCCTCTGTCTCTGTCTTACTCATTGTTCTACTGCTATGAAGAGCCATGATGGCCAAGGAAACTTTTATCAAAGCAAATATCTCATTGAGCGTGTGTACTGGCTGGATCTTTGTGTCAACTTGAAACAAGTTGGAGTTATCAGAGAGAAAGGAGCCTCCCTTGAGGAAATGCCTCCATGAGATCCAGCTGTAAGGCATTTTCTCAGCTGGTAATCAAGGATCGGTGGGCGGGGTGGGGGGAGGTTAGCCCATGTGGATGGTGCCATCCCTGGGCTGATAGTCCTGGGTTCTATAAGAAAGCAAGCTGAGTAAGCCATGGGAAGCAAGCCAGTAAGGAACATCCCTCCATGGCCTCTGCATCAGCTCCTGCTTCCTGACCTGCTTGAGTTCCAGTCCTGACTTTTTTTAGGGATGAACAGCACTTGGAAGTGTAAGCTGAATAAACCCTTTCCTCCCCAACTTGCTTCTTGGTCATGTTTGTGCAGGAATAGAAACCCTGACTAAGACATCACGTTTATAATTTCAGATGGTTAGTCTATTGTCATCATGGTAAGGAACATGGCAGCACACAGTCAGGCATGGTGCTATAAGTTAGATTGTAGCTATATCCTTATCAACAGGCAGAGAGGTAGAAAAACTGTGGGCCTGGTGAGGACCTTCTGTAATCTCAAAGGCCACCCTAGTGGCATACTGTCCTCAACAAGGCCACACTTATTCCAACAACTCCACACTCCATAATCCTTCTAAAAAGGTCCACTTCCAAATGACTAAACATTCAAATATATGACCTTATGGGATCATTTTCTTTCAAACCCCAATAGCCTCACAAGTTTGTATTAAAGGTACACACCACAACAACTGGCTACAATAGTAATGTAATACCAAAATATACAATGGTTCACCAATGTACATATAACTTCCTACATTCATTTCTGTTACTATGATAAAAATAACTTAATGGAAACAATTTATAAAGATAATGGGCTTATTTAGTTTTCAATTCAAGGTTATATTCCATTATTTTGGCCGAAATCTTCAATGGCTTGTCACAGTACATCAGCAATCAAGAGCAGAGAGGAAGAAATGCACTTCTCATTTGGTTACTTGCTTCTGCTCAATCAAAGTCTCTAATCTTTTACAGTTTAGTACCCATGCTGAGGAAATAGTACCATCCACAATAGACTAGGTCTTCCCACATCAGTGACCTCAATCAAGACAATCCTCCATAGACATTTCTGTTGGCAAAGCCAACAGAGACAAGCCTGCATTGAGTCTCTCCCTAGTTCGTTGAAGACCCTGTTAAGTTGAAAAGCTAGTCAACCATCGTACATCTTAAAACTCAAGAAAGCTTGTCTCATTGAAATTAAAACAGTTAGATTTATCTTTACAAATTCCATCAAAGAATACATATTTTTCTCAGGCACCTATTAGTGATAGATTAGTTGCAAAGTGATTGTGTCACAAGGTTGAAGATCACATTTTTTTTAAGTTATTGAAATGGATCTGAATTCTACGAAGGTAAACTTGTCAGAATTTAATGGCCTTATTTTAGCTCTCCCTTCATGATAGTCTCATAGATGTGTGAAATTATTTAGTTCATCTATATGCAAATACACATGGTCCATTTTCTTAGTCTATTATGCCCAGGAATATAATTGAACGATACAGAATCATTTTACTCACACAAAATTTCAGTTTATAAGAAACAGACACTGATTTTTAATATAAAAAATTAATTCAACTTGAAATTGAGGCTAATGAAGATTTATATATACTGAGGTAAATTAGCAATTTGTATAAAATAAGAATATTATGGTACTCAATAATGATACGTGCTACTTTTATAACAATCAAGTGCATATGATACTAGCTAAAATATTGATTGTATCTTTAATGATTAGAGCTTTTTTATGTCACTGAAATTATCACAAAATGTTCTCAATATGGTACCAGAATAGTTAGGGTATAAATAGTGTCTTTTAGTATTATTGAAATCATGTGCTGTTCTATTTGAAAGAGTGATTAAAGCAGGCTTCAGCAATTACACAAAGTTACATTTAGAGATAACTGTTAATATCAAAGAATAGCTAGGTATGTAGGATGTTGGGAGTTTTCAATAAACAATTGAGGCTGAAAGGAATTTACCACTCTAAGGGCTGCATTTCCCAAACTCACACCTATCTCTACTTTCTCAGGTGATGTGTAGGTAGGACTGGGAGCTAACCTAGTTTTTTGGAAAGCATCAATAATAAAATTGTTCCTTGTAATTAATTATGCTTTCTTTTCATGAAGGATTATAAAGGTGGTTCAGAACATAAAGGCACATACTGCCCTCATAGAACTGTGAGCTCAGTTCCAATAATGCACATGGATGCTCACTCCAGTGGGTGCCTCTAATTCAGCCGCAAGGGAACTGATACTCTCTTATGACCTCTAAGGCATCATGCAGATACATGCTACCAACATATACCGTGGCACACATGCACACACACACACACACACACACACACACACACACACACTAAACAACACTCCATGAAGGTATTATACCTGTATTTCTTTAGTACTAACATTATAGCACAGGGTAATTTAAAAGGGAATATTCCATCTTTTTAAAAATGATATAAATGTTGTTCCATATAAACATGATCTTGAAGTAAAGGTTATCTTGGTCTAGCAGTTAGAAAAGAACAATATATTGATGTCTAGGCCTATGGTAATGCTAGTGAAGGTAGACACTCCCCAGCAAAGAAAGGCAGTAAGAGCCACTCCTAGTTCACCTAAGAGTAATCATTGCTTCACACACAGACACAGACACACACACAGACACACACACACAGACACACACACAGACACACACACACACACATACACACACAGAAAATAATTCACACACAGACACACACACACACACACGTGCACACATAATAATATTGGGAGATTTTAGAGTAATATAAAGATGAATGTTAATGGAAAGTTGAAAGTGGGACTTGGTGATACGGCTTCTGTGAAACTGTCATTGACAATGTAGAGAGACTGGTGTAGTTGCTTTGGGGTTCTCTACTCCTTTTTCTTAAGAGCTTTACAGTTCATTTGCACATAATGCTATTGTAATACCATGTGCTAATTTTGCTTGTAAGAATTAAATAGTAAGTAAGCATTTCTTCATGATTAAAAAAGATATGCTGGCCTGGTCTATAGAACTGATTCCAATACTGCCAAAGCTACACAGAGAAACCAGTCTTGAAAACAAACAAACAAACAAAAATGATATCACTATAAAGGTTTGGTAAAATAAAAAAAAAATTGAGAAAGAGTGAAGAGAGGCTTCTAAGAGATGGACTCATGGTTAGTAATAAAAGCAGGAAAAAAAATGAAACTGTATTCCTAGTCTGATCTCACACTTAAGGAACTACATAATCCAACATAATGGCATACAAAAGAACATTGAGATACATGCCAAGAACAAATGTTATGGAATGAACGTTTTTGATCTCTTCTTAAAACTAAAAGTAGAATACTCGAAGTCCAACCAGCTTTAAATGGAGACAGGGTTTGTATGAGGATAATTACTGTCAAACACAGTTACACCAGTGGTCTTGACTGCAAGGATCAAAGCCCTATAATGGGAGTGTGGGAGTCCTAACTTCTCCTCCAGGCTTTTCACTCCTCCTCTGCTCACCCTTTCCTCTCCTCTCCTTTCCTTCCCCAGGACACATCCTAAAGACATTCTTCACTGTATCCTGTGAAATTTCCTGTTGATAGTTTTGAGTTCATTTTTCCCTTTCACTTTCGGCACGCATACAGTGTACCTTCCTGTATGAAGATGCTTGCCCTAGCGCATGGGTATCAAGGCTCTTTGCTAGAACCAGATAGTCTTCTCTATGTTCAATGATTTGTTTAGGTATTTTCTTCAGCAATAAAGCCTTACCATAGCTTTTATTTCTATCTATGCAGTGATCTGGTCTAAGATCAAACCTCCCAACATTCTATAATAGAAGGGGAAAAGTTCCAAATCTCCCATCCCTAATGAAGGAGTTATTTACAGTCCTTGTCTACTGCTTAAGGAAGATTCAGTATCTTTAAGGCTGTGAGCCCTGGTAGGTGCACTATGTACTAGTTAATGGTCACTTATTTATGACTATACACATAGCACAAATAGGAATCATGGGTTGCTTTAAAAGAGTAATTGGAGGGGGTAGATCTGGAGAATTTAAGAGGATATTATGAGTGTTAAGATGAGCAAAATTCATTATCATTATGTATGTATTAATAAAATATTTATTAAAATATTATATTGGAAAATGATTGATTTCACACTTGCATTGTAATTTTAAATAGAAAAATTACAAATTTGTATATAGTAACAATTTAATGGAAAGGAAAACCTACACATGGTGTAAAAAATGCTAAATGGATATTCTGTTATAATCAAATGTTTTAAAAACTAAAACATAAAATATTTCAGGCAGATAATTTTCATATATACAAATGCCTTACTACTTAGTCATTAAATAGGTAATATTTGTCTGAGTAAACTTATTACAGAACGACACAACTGTTAATAGTTCCACTGAATATTTAAATTAGATTATTACTAGTAAAATAGTACAAAAATAGTATTTTCTATCTTTCATCAAGTTTACTAAATAAGCAAATCAACAATTTCAAATGACAAATTCTATGATGCCTGTGATAAATTATTTTTCATAATGGAAAAATGTAAAATATGTTAAATATGCAAAAATATGCAAAAATGTTAAAATCTAATTTATAATAGTTTGTTTTTAAATGTGTTTTAAAATAAATATAGTATATACAGATATAAGATTTATTTAGAAATTTTAAAATAACAGTTAATGCATTAAAAATGTGCATCACTGGACTTTTTTTTCCCAGATCTCATTTTTCAGTGTAGAATTTTAATTATGCAATGAACATAGTCTATAGACCTATCTGTGGTTTGTATACAAGTCATATCAAGTCTTGTAGTTTTTATAAAACTTAATTTGACAGTGTTGCCTGCCTAAAGGTCACTGAAACTTTTTCAGTTTCAGACCAGTTACAAGAAGCACTGAAATATGACATAGGAAGCACGTTAAAGCCATAGTAGAAGATGCCTTACAACCAGTGAAAATGTACTAACATGCAGCTCTCTAAAACAACGAAATTAACTTCTGTGAATGGCTTTTCTCCAGATGATAAATATTTTGATAGGATTGTTATGATCAGGGCCTGAGATATTTTTTAAAAATGTATGCATGATGATTTGTTCACAATAATTCAAAGGATGTATGGAAATGTCGTCATCAGTTTTCCAAAGCATAACGGGATCCTTCTATACTAACTTTGTCTTATTTGTGTGAGGACACTTTATATTCCTAGAATAATATAAAGCCATTTTTTTTTGTTTTAAAATATCCTTTCTTTTGTGCACCAAGTGAGTAAGGCAAATCTTGGTTGTTTGTTCCTAATGGATATAGATTGCTACATGTGGACCTGCCAAGTCTGCTTCCTTGTTTCCTAAGGGTTTCCTTCAAATTCTTTTACTACTGAGGGTTAGTTAAGATCCTTCTTGTGGGAAAGTAGTACATCAATTTCATTCTGATGTCACCTGTTATCGTAAAAGGTGACCACTACATGCACAATGCAATTTAAAATTCTCTAAATTATCAAATGGAAGTTTATCAATATTAATAGAAATCCAATGTGGTTTAAAGGTTGTCAGCAGAACACAATGGTAAGTTTTGATTGAGCATTTAACTATTCGTGCTTGGAAACAATAGTATGGATGCTTATACATATAGGCGCCTCTTTTTACCATAACGTCTTTAATTCTGGTGCATAAAATCATTATACATTATGCAATTTTTTCAATAAAATTTTAAAGTCAACTTGATTTTCTTTTTAGTCATTGTTTATTAAATCTTGTCTTCACTATTCAATGTAAAAATTCTACTGAAAAGAAACATAAGAAAGGAAATTTAATATGGAGGGTGTTTTTTCCTTTTTAGTGTATATGACACATATTATGACCAGGCGTTTAAGTGAGGATTTCTGTCCCTATGAAGAATCGTGACTATCATGACCACAGTATTCCTTGATAAAGAAAACATTTAATTGGCGTGGTTTAGAGTTTCAAAGGTTTTGTTCATCATCATCATGGTAGGAAGCATGGCAACCCTCAGGCAGAGATGGTGCTGGGAAGGAGCTGAGAGTTCTACATCTTCATGCACAGGTAGTAGGAAGTAAACTGAGAAATACTTCCTCCAACCAGGCTACACTTACTCCAAAAAGGTCACACCTTCTAATTAAATAGTGCCACTCTCTATGGGCATAGAGAGGCCATTTTCTTTGAAACCACTACACTAGGTGTATGATATTCTTCTGTGTATTCTTAAATAATATAAGTACAGATTGCATCACATTTTCAGATGCAAAAATAGTACTGAGTACCTCAACTCTCTGAAGTCACCCTAATAAAAAGGACTCAGTAAAAGGCACTCTTCTGTAAATTGAAAGGAAATACAACAATTTTGTAATATATAATGTAAAATTGTTTTTCAATTAGGAGAAATATTACGTATATGAGCTGTAAATAAAATAGGTATAGATAACAGAATAATCTTTTTGATTACTTGAGTATGTTAACACATCTTTAATTGTATCTCTTATCTATGTCAATAAAAATGAATAATATAATCCCCCAACTCATCACTGTATGACTTATCCAACATACACTTTTAAATCAGATATTTTTTCTTGATAATATATATAATTTCTATTACATTGGAAATTTATGAGCTTATTAAATTGCTAATTATTTAGAATAAAGTAAAAAGAAATAATCTTTTCTCTTCCCTTTTATAGTTTCCTGAGGATAAGGAGATTTCTAAAAACTACTGATGTGCTTTTAAAAGTTATTTTACAAGTTTAATTTTATCTTATAGAAATCCTATAATTCAACATAAGAATGTCACCAATGAAACCATCATTTAACATTATATATACTTTCATAATTTACAATCACATTTCTTAAATTAAATATTACCATATTCCCATAAGTAATTTGATATAAATATTCATATATTCTTTTCTATTCTTCAAAAACAAAGTAATTATATGTAAATGGTTCACTATTTTGAACAAATATGCTCAGCCATCTCATAAAAATAAACAGAAAAATATTTATAAAACATAATCAACAATTGTCAACTTTATTGTAAAGAGAATAAAGTGGAAACCACATACTGCATAGAAATTGCTTATTAACTATTTTATCAAGCAAGAAGACCATAGTAAAAGCAGATTATCATATATTTGTCTAAAGCACAACTGAACGAGCTGCATCAAGAAAGAACTGCTATATGTCATATTCATCCATGATCTAGATTTAACTTCATGTTGCAAAGGTCTAAAGAATATTTCTCAACTAAGAGCACATAGATTTCAGTTTGGGAAAGGTCATTCCTGTCCCTTTGTCATCAACAATAACCTATCACACCAACCTTTCAGAGAAGGATACACAGCATGTAGCCTGAGAGTAAGCAAATACACTTTATACTAAAGTCTTTCAAACATAGTGTCAGCGAAAAATAACTTCAGCCTCCAGTGGATTTTTCTAGATAAATATTTATAGCAAAAGAAACTACAAATCTGTTCAATAGAAGAGCTATTTAGCATCATGCATTTAAAACTCAATGTTCAAGATGAGGATTAAAAGGAAGTTATGAATGATTATATTTACAATCTGAGGAAGGTCTCTAAGTGGAATGTGTGAAACCGTAGTCTACTGGGCAAAATATAACCTGGAGTTTAATCCAAAGGGACATTTTCAAGTATGTGTGTCATGCATGTCTGTGTCAGTGTGTGAACAGGAGGATATGTGCCTCTGTGGAGATGGGAGGCTGAGGGACCGAATCATCTTCCGTAACTCTTCCACTTTACTTCCTGTGATAGACTCTCTCACATAAGTGGCTTACAAAAGTGGATAATCATGCTAGCCCACTTGTTCTGGAGATTCCGGTTCCATACCTTTTGAGGTACACACTCAACAATAACGTGGGTTCTAGGGACTGATCAATCTTCTGCTCTTTCTTCATCAGCAGGCACTTTAACTAGTGAGGAATTTTAACTAACTTGGGTAGCACACTTCTCTAAATGGAAAATTTATCTTCATGGTACTTGAAAGAAACAAAAAAGGAAAGGAAGAAAATACAGAAGAGGAATGAGTGAAGGAGAGGAGGGGGGAGGAAGGTGAAGGAGAAAAGGATGTTGGAGGTTTAGAAAGGCTTAGAAACTCACATTTTCTTATTCCTAAATTTAAGATACAGATCATTAATCAGTAATAATTAATTAATAGTTAATCAGTAGTAGCATAGGCCTATATATGTGACTCTTTTGAATACGAATGAAAGTGTAGCAATGAAAATGTCAATTAGCCAAGCAAATCTGGCCAAGTGATTTATTTCAAAGAATCATTACATGTGATAGAATGCAACCTCTCTTTTACTTCTCTCTTTATCTATTTACAAATGTAAAAATCATTCTTAGCTCATGGGCTGTGAAAAGATAAAAAGTTGATTATTATTTTTTTTTTCAATCTGCCACTTTCTTTGATTTATAAGCTTACAGACACACTCAGATCATTTTCTGATTTAGTCTCAGTCATACTGAAATCCATAAGTAAACAATAATAAGGAAATTAAGGGGATACCTAATCCAAAATGAAATAAATGAGTAGTACCCTCACAGCAAGAACTCACCCTTCTAACCTACAATTTGTGTGAGAAAAAAAGAAAAAGGAAAAAAAAGGATCTAAAGAATTTTTACCCCTAAAAAACACAGCAACAAAGGAAAGTTATTGCAAATATGATTCAATCCCATTTGCATCCCACAGGGTCCATCCCACAGGGGAAGATTGAACATGTTAGTTTTATCCATTCTATTCTGACTTTGAAGATATGAAATATACACAAATGCAGTTGTTGAATTTTCCTATGTGGATGAGGAGAGTTACTAAGGCCAAGCAAAGAAGACACTCAAAAAGAGGTTCTGACAGCCATCTTGTGAAGCCATGAAAGAGAAGCCTCTATTGAAATGGAGAGCCCAAGAGTTAGAAATAACATAGCAGTGCAATATTTCCTAAGGAGTGTTGCACACAGAGAAAGGAATCACCACAAAGACAGAGAAGTATGCTGCAGGAAGTGAACCTGTGAGGGTGGAACTTTATACACCCTGTGGCATTAGGCATGGTGCTATTATGTTTGGAGATTTCTCTTGTTTGTGGTTCAGTCTTGCTTTGGTCCTGTATTTTCTCAATGTGCCATATCCCTTCCTTTTGGAATGGTTGTATATTCTGTTTCATTGTATGTTGGAAATATTTAGGTTGCTTTTCGATCATCACAGGGGTTTACAGTTAAGTGATTACCTTGAGTCCTAGAAGAGAATGACATGCACATAGTTTTGAGATTGTGAAAGACTATTGAGGCTTTGTTAGTTGGATTTGAACACATTTTCTAATATGACACTATAGAGTCCAACCATTGAAAGTAATGATTTGAATGAGATGTCCCCCATAAATCTCAGGCATTTAAATACTTGGTTCCCAGGTGATGGCTGTCTTAGAAGGATTAGAAGGTGCAGCCTTGTTGGAGGATAAGTGTCACTGGAGAAGTCTCACTTTACATTTCAAAAGCTTCCCACCATCCCCAGTAAGATCTCTTTGCTTTCTGTTGTGGAGCCGGATATAGGCTCTCAGCTGCTGCTCCAGGGCCATGTCTGCCTTCCAGCTCTCATGCTACTGGCCTAGGTGGTGATAGGTTTGATTGCCTGGAAAACTGCAGGCTTGAAATAGATTCTTTCTCCTCTAAGTTGACTTGGTCATGCAGTTTTTCTGGAGTAATACAAAAGTAACTCATCCGTCAATCTTCCAGAATTTTCTCTTACCAGAATTTCCCTTATCATTTGAAACAGTGTATAGAAGAAGCTCCAGGTAAAAAGATATACAAAAGTGGTTAATTCATATGATTCTTTCACTAATAATCTTAATAAAAGTATGAAAATAGTAGGTAAGCTATTCTCTATTATATTTATTATACATCAGAATATCCCAAATATTGGGACAACTTGAAAATAATCTACTTTCAATCACTATCGTCTAGGAGAACAGATACTCTTTCTTTGTTTGTTTTTTGGTTTGTTTGATTGGTTGGTCTTGGTGGATTATGTCTAGCCACATAAATTCTGACAAAATTAATAGCTCTCAAAGAATACATGAGAAGAGTCACACAAATAAACATAAAATTTACCACAAACTTCAGAATATTCTGAAGATAAATAAGAAAGAAGGATCTGGAAAGTACAGAGGTGTTTCTTAACTCAGGCGGAAGAGCTAATGCCTGAAAATTGAAGGTATACAGGTCAAATGGTCAGCAAATGATCATAGACCTAATTTAAGCCTTGCTGTCCTAGAGATTACCAAATACATTCACATAAAAATATATGTCAAGTGAAACAAATAATACAGAAAAGCACAATAATAAAATGTTACTGTCAAAGAAAGTCATTGACAAAGTAGAAAGCTAAGTAGAACTACTAATCTCACTAGTCACTTTTTTTGACCTTGCTGCTAGACAGTATTCATTATAGAAATTCAATGTTCATTAATTTAACTGAAGCATATGTGAAGTGAATTCACATTTCAAATAAAATTATAAAGTAGAATTTGGGTATCATTTTTAAAGCTGTGTTATCCCCCTTAATGAATAAATTATGAAATTTCCACAGAGAGTTACATTATATAAAGGTAAAACCAAGGCATTTTACATGTAAACTATTGTTGTGACATGCTGTATCATTTCAAAAGGCAGAATTCTCATCTGGACACTCCAAAAGTAAAGAGATGATTAATGATAGACTTTCAATTAAATCAAATCACTGTCATAGAAAACCATATATATGTTAACTCATTTAGAGGAAAAATTTATCTGAATACTAAGAAGATGTAGAGTAAACAAAAATATTCACTAATAATTAGAGGCTCATGGGTCAACAATATATAGGTAAATCACTAAAACCTAGAAGTTACTCTGATGGTTAAATTGACTTCGTCCAATTCTAATCATTGATTTGTAAATAGAACTTCAGAATTCCACAATATTTATGATCTACAAATGACAAGAGTGAACAGACACACACAATCTGCCCCTGATTCAAGGTACCAATTTTCAAATGCATTGTTTCTTATTACATACCATCAAGGGATTTTATTTTA
>NW_022196896.1:125677461-125687861 GCF_008632895.1 Mastomys coucha
ATATATATATATATATATATATATATAGACATATTTCTTTTGAAGGGAGTAAAAAGATACCAGAGTCTTATTGTGAGAAAATAAGTGCTAGTTAGGCATATATAAGATCATAGGGAGACAATACTGCTCTAAGCTTTTTCATTTAAATAATTGCTGACAGCAAAATGTAAATTCTGAGATAAAAGATCTTTAATAATACTTTGAAATCTGTTTATATACTGCAATAAGCTATGTATGTGCACTGAGAAATAAGAGCAATGGAGTTTATACAGAATTCAGACTTATGTGTGCTGATGCCATTTACCTGAAGAGTAGAAAATAATCAGGAAAAAGAGAGGGCTTATGAAATGCATTTATCAGTTGAGTTAGTGTTTCTTTGAAACAGGATATTGCACTCTAGAATTGAGGAGTGTGGAGGTATAATTTTTTAAAACTACCCAATTGAGCATGGAAGAGAAAATACACAAGTCAATAAAGAAAATACCGACATAAATTTCCTAAATATGTCACCAGTTAGAGACTAAGAATTCATTCCCTTTAAGAAATAATGAAGAAAATGCTTCAATAAAATAGGTAAGTTACGATAGGAAACCTAACAAATTGGAGAGGGAACACATGAAGAAGTCTATTTGTCATTTAAGCAAGAAATACATTATTAAAGTTTAGGTTGCCATTGAGATAAGTTAGTGCTAAACCCTTTTATAAAGCTGCATTCTTTCAAAGGAAGCAGGTGACTGAAAATGAGTCAGACTGTTAAATCAACACACAGAATGCACAATCAAGGAAGTCAGCATTAGTACAGAAAGCCAATATAACACAGTTAAAGGTGGAATTAGTATGAAAATGCTTAAGAGTTTCCTCAATAAGAAAAGATAGTCATTAATTACAAAAAAAATAAAGTTTGAAGATGAAACTAGATTCGTAAAACCTAATCTTCAAGTTTGAATGAGTTCAGTGATATCCCTGGAATCTTCTTGTCCGCTAAGAAACTTCGGGCCTGAAGATCTTTTAAAGGTATGTTGGTGACGTTGGTACCTTAATTTCTTTAGTAAGTAACTGTCTTTTATATAGAAATATGGTTATCATCCTGAGAAAACTCATCAATGGTACCTCCTAAGGTGGGCATACAAAATAACTGAATGTGCAGTTACTGCTACACAAATTAGAAGCTGTGTCATAGTCTAAGAGTTGTACAATCTAGCTACACCTGTCCTGTGCTACTAATGTTCTAATGTCATAGATTTCAGCAAAGATTCTAGTGACTGTGGTGACTCCTGTCAGATTAACTGCCAAAGGATGCTATCTACTCTCTCTGAAAGTTAAGAAGCTCATCATATTAACCCACAAAAATATCTGTTCTACTTAATTTAATGTAGCAACGATCAATGTAAAATGTGATAGGGCAAGTTGAGATTCGCAAAATGTAGTTTGGCAAAAAAAAGAAAAGAAACCACCATTTTTATTCTAAAGCTCAAGAGGAAAACAGTTTCTCATCCCATCTCCATAATAATAAAATTAAGTTACTGTTGTGATTTCTATCCTTATAAACTCACAGTCTGTTCCTAATGGAGGTTAACTTGTTGAGTATTTCTTTAAAATAACATAATTTACTTGACATGGCATCCTAGAGATCATGCTAGAGCCTTAGTTGATATACCATCAAACCTAGGAAAGCTAGGACTTAGGACCTAACCAAGATCATCTACTTTCCCATGGGTGACTTGGCAGGTTCCTAAAGTTGTGTGTGCATCTTCCTTACCTCACATGTAGAATGTTTGCAAGGATTGCCTTAGTATGAGAAATGCTATGAGAATTACTCTAAAAATAAAAATGGAAAAGAATATTTTGGAGCAGGGAACTCTCCATTCTTAAGCATTTTATTAAAATTTAGATGTAAGATGAAACCTAGAGTAGCTTGCAACATTCTGAAAATACTTGCTCTCTGTTCTTCAATGGGACACACTACTTCTCCTAAATTTCATTTGATGGTTTTGATAGCTGCCATAGAGTGCCAGACAGACATACTCATTATGGCACAAGAATACCAGGTACAACCTAAAGCTGACACTATTTTCTTCTGGAGGACTTGGTCAGTTTTGGATAAGAAATTGTAAATCAAAGGTTTGTTATCGAGCAATGAAAATGTTCACTCTATAGTAGCTCTTCCTACTTGCTTAATTTCTATAATGCATAAATAATGGTGTAATATTAGCTAAAGGATTCTCTATGATCTAGGTCCATTTAATATTGGTCATATGAACATTTGCTTAGAGATGAGCACTTGGATTCGATAATCTTTCAGAAGCTCCATCACTGGAGAAGATTGGTTCTTCATCTCTTAGCACGCAATATTTGCCTGCATCTCTTCATTTCGATTTGGAAATTTGTGAGATTTCTGCAACTCACATTAGAACATCAATAAATATTAGTGTTGTTCTGGTCTAGTTTAAGGGACCATATTGTTAAGACCTTGTGGATAACATTCTGTGTCATATGCAGAACCCAATATTTACTGTTCCAATCTTCCACGTCTTATGAATTTTCTATGGACTCTATTGTGAAATTCCTTATTGTCAAAAACCAGCATTGACACAACAGGGCAAATTAACTCAAGCAGCAAAGTGTGAAGTTGGCAATTGGAGTTAATGCTAAAAGCAGCTGATGGAAGTCAGCATTAAGATGGGCTGATAGAAGTCATTATAGATAGCAACAGACAGGAGCTGCAGTCTATGACAGACAGCAATTAGAAAAAAGAAAGGGGGTGATAAAACACACACACACACACACTGAGAGAGAGAGAGAGAGAGAGAGAGAGAGATACAGAGACAGAGACAGAGACAGAAACAGAAACAGAGACAGAGAGACAGAGAGACATGGAGAGACATGGAGAGACATGGAGAGAGACAGAGTGACACACAGAGAGATACTGAGAGACAGAGAGAGATGGAGAGGTTGAAGCAAAAGCAGTGATTTAGTTTTTCCTTAATCCTTATAACAAAGATTTTCTATTCAAAAAAATCTCATAGCCACAAGTTACACATTGTCTAGAAACAAGCAGCACAAAAACCTATCATTCAAAAATAGATCAAAATCTTTACACAAGAGGAAATTACAACAGGATTATTGATTATGTATTTCTTTTTTGAAACTTCTATGTAATTAGACAATTCTCATCTATCTTTCTTTCCACAAGCTTGTTTTAATCCCAAAGCAATAATTCTTTTGTCATAGAGTAACAAAGCTTAAGCAGGTCAAGTCTATAGCAGCAAGTTTCTCCCTATGCTTGGTGGAGGACAAGCTGTGCTTCCTAAGGAACAAGCTATCTATCTTACATTCTACTTTTGAAGTCTTGAGCAGCTAGGCTAGCTAATCGTCTGTTCTATGTCTTTATAATAGAATTTTTAATTCTTTATCCGTAAACTTTCTATTTCAGGATATACACTGAAAACCTCTTACCACATCCTTCGATTACAAAATCAAAGAACTCAGGCCCAACCTTAGAGTGAAGGCATTCTTCGATCATTAACCTATCCCAAGCCTTTTTTTTTTGCTACTACAATTATGTTCCTGAAATGCATGAATGTTCCCTGTACTCCTTTCTCTAACTCATGCAGCTCTTGACAGTCTATGAGGAAGGGGCGCATTCTATTCTTGACTCTAACTTTAAAATTTCTATCAAGTTCCCTAACTTCCCCAAATCATTTAAACCAAGCTAACTTCCTAAATCTATTTAAATCAAACCAGGAATTCCATAAAATGATGATTATCTCAAGAACATTCATCTCCATGGTGACCTGCAGGAAACTTGTCCAACAGAGTGGGCCGTCACCAGGAAGGGACCACACCGTCTCGAGGTTGTAAGTGTGTCTTGGTGTCCACTCACACCAAACCAAATAAATGAGCGCCATGGCAATAACAAACAAGAAAGCACATCAGTAGCAAGAAGCAATCCTGGGAAGAAATCTCTGCGGCCATGCTTTTCCAGTGTGCACCCATTGTACCCCAGCAAGATGGTAGGCCTTCTCCAGGGAACTCACTTGCCCGCTATAGCTCCTCCTGAATAGCACCTGAAGGATGTTTTAGAGGTTGTGATATAGATGTACCAATTTAGGTGGGGCATGCTGTGGTTAGGTTTTTTTGTTTGTTTGTTTGTTTGTTTTTGTTTTTGTTTTTCAAGACAGCATTTCTCTGTGTAGCCCTGGCTGTCCTGGAACTCACCAGTCCTGTAGACTAGTAGACCAGGCTGGCTTTGAACTCAGAAATCTGACTGTCTCTGCCTTCCAAGTGTTGGGATTAAAGGCATGTGCCACCACTGCTTTGAGTTATGTCTGTGATACATCTGCCTCCATCTGATGCAAACAGATTGGATGAGGGATAAGTACTACATTTAAATGTAGATATAAGGAAATGCACTTAGAATGCAGTTAAGAATTATACCGTTTTAAAAATGTGTTGGCATGGACACTACATGCTAGTCATGATTGTGGTTCATAGAAGTTACACTTGGGTAGGATTTTGATTGTTTTCCTTTGGCAACTTGCAAAGTACCTTTGGATGCTCCAAGTGCTAGTTCTCACAGAGGTAGCTTCCAGGTAAGATCCAGTTTGATCATTCTAAAGTCATATGTCTGAAGTGTACTGGGTCTTCTGCAATAAGACCTTACTTACAGGTCCTGGTATGCAACGTGTAGTAAGAGTAATTCCTGTATTATTTTGGATGTTTCCTGGATTTCTCTGTTTGATGACTCAGAAGAAGGTTTCCATTCAGTTTCTCTGAGATTGTTGTTAGTGTTTACATCAGAGTTCTCTAGTCACAGAACTTATGGAATGTCTCTATATAACAAGGGAATGTATGGTAATGACTCATGTCAGTAGTCTAACTACCCAACAATGGGCCACTGTGAGTGGGAAGTCCAAAATCTAGTAGTTGTTCTGTCCTGTGAAGCTGGATGTTTTACCTAGTCTGGAATACTGAAGAAGCGGTTTCCAACAGATGTGCAAGTAAGTGCAAGCCGGTGAAGAGCAAGTCTTACTTCTTCTAATAGCCTCATGTAGGCCTCCAGCAGAAAATGTGGCCTAGATTAAAGGTGTGTCGCACCATGCTTGGATCTGGAATTTGCTTTGTCCCAGGCTGATCTTGAACTCAGATATCTGCTTGCCACTTTCTCCTGGGATTAAAGGTGTGTACTACCTTGTCTGGGCCTAAGCTTTTCATGGCCACTATGCTTCAAGATCTCCATGTCAGGATACAAATGAGAAGCCTGTGTCTTTTAGTCTCAAGATTTGGATCACAGGTATGCCCTCTATTTCTGGTATGCCCTCTATTCAGATGTAGTCAAGTTGACAATGAGGAATAGCCATCACAGATAGTTTATGGCTCATGGGAGGAGCATTATCATTACATATGTAATAACTTTATTTACATTACATATGTATATATAGTATAAACTTAAAGAAACATAAAATAATGTTTCCTTATGGCTTATTTAACCATCCTTGGGGTTCTGTATCCTGCTTTCCCCCTCACCCTGAGTTGTCTAGCCTTTCTGTATTCCCAAGTACATAGCCCCCTCCATTTTTCTCAATCCTCCTGCACAGCATCTATGACATAATATTCTCCTGTCTATATTTCCTTCCTCATTTTCCCATGGTCCCTTTTTACTTTCCTGGTCTCTGTGATTGGGTTTCCACGTTTAAAGTCCCATCTAAAGAATTTGAAGCTAGGTTCTACAAATAGAAGTGAGAACATGAAACACTGTCCTGTCTGAATTAAAACTATACAATAATATAAAAACCTATATAACTTTGATTGATATTTTATATAATGATTTACTGCATCATTATATGTAAAGGTATTTTACATATTAATATTTTACAGAAAAAACACTGAATATTTTAAACAAGATACAATTCCATGTAAATGAGAACAATTTCCTTTGGCCTCACATACCTTGGCAATAAATTGTGTTAGAAATGTTCAGATTTCACCATTGTTAAATAATGCAGAAAACACTTCCCATAATATCTGTGAAGATTAAATATTCAGAAGTTTAAATAAGGTTAAAAAATTCTGTAATGCTAGGAAAAAAACACCACCAGTATGTATTTGCTATGGAATAGTGAGAATTACAAAGAATAAACACTGGTGATATCATCTAAAGACATGTACAACTAATTTTTTTTAGATGTACATCTTTATAAATAAATAAATCTCTCAGTTCTCTAACTTTAGCTGTAATCTATGTCATTCTTTCTCTACATACACATTCCATTGGTTTTATTCTTATAGATACCAAAAACATCAGGCATCAAATCCTATATAGAACTGCTACAGCATTTGCATTTAATCTAGACACAATGTTCTATATAAATTATGCCTAGCTCACTGTTACTTATTGATACAATGTAACTTATTTAGTATTGAAAATATTGTTTAAAAGATATTGACATTTTTATTTCAATAATTTTTCTTCTGTTTCTAATTAAGTCAGCATATGGTAGAATTCACTGAAATAGATGTAATGGGGATTTAGGACTGTATGATGTTAATGCCAGATTAGTCACATATTCTTCTGAGAATAGTATATTCTTTGCACCCAAATATTATTAGAAATATATCAATGGTGGTTTTTGATTCCATGAAACAGTTGTACCAACATAAGTTCTTTGTGATTACTCATGTATTTTATGTCCAGTTTTAAAAATTTAAAGTGTCATTTAAAAAATGACACTTCACTGTACACATTCATATACTGTCTTAAATACGCCTATCATCCTTGACATGATTTGATTATGAGTAGAAGCTAAGAGAGAAAGTATAGGTACCTTTGCTGCGAAGGAGCTGTTATTTGACTTAGAGCAGTAGATGTTTGGGAAACAAGTGTGAACTTTGGAACCCAGGCTGTAAATATAAGCTAAGATATTCTCAATTGACATATTGGAGAGACTTTTTTTTATTACACTGGTGTGGGAAACATGATTGCTACAAAAGTATCCTTTTAACATGGACCACTCAAAGGGAGTTTATTCTTCATAACATTTCAACCAGATTTCAAAGCGTTTTCCAAAGCCTACAATACATGTGATGGGTTCACTGAGATTACCCCAAATAGTGCCACATATTTGAATGATTGGATTCTAGTAGGTTATATTGTTTAGAAAAGTTTGAGAGGTGTGACCTTGCTGGTAGGCGTGTACCACTGGGGCATTTGAGCTTTGGGAGTTCTAAAGCCCATGACATCCCTAGTCTCAATCTCTTTCTGCATCCTTACTTCAGAGCAAGATGCACATCTCTTAGGTACTGCCCCAGCACCACACCTGCCTTCTGTCATGTTCCTCACAATTATCATAAAATATCCCTCACAAAGTATAAGCAAGCTAGAGTTTTAGTATGTTCTTTTATGAGGTGCTTTGGTGTGGTATATCTTCATAGCATTAAAACAGTACCTAAAACACTATGTTTATGAATCGGACCATAGATGACATTCTTTTCTTTTGTAAAGTTTTAGTTTAGATACATATATCTTTCATATATCTTTCTACTTCTTAACTTTTACAGAAAACTTATATTTTATATTACATTTTATTTGCTTTTTAATATATTATATTTAATGATATTTTATATTTTAAATGGAATTACATAGAGGTCAGCTTTCTATTCTTTTCAGACAGTTGATTCCACATGTGTTACCTAAATCATTTTTATTTTAATGAGATTTCTTTCCATAGAGATGACAGGCTTCTTGTGTTGGCCTGCTCAACAACTGGGGTTGCTAACCATCCCCATATATTGTGCCATAAAGTAGAGAGAGTTGTATTTGTTTCACTAGCTTAGAAATGTTTAGACTTCCAAATGAGTCTAATAGCTGCAACTGTATCCCTTCTATCAGTGCCATCCAGCCAGCCTCCCTCTGAGTTAACCAATGAATGTAGAGGATAAATATACACATGAAAGAATCCAATTGGCCTTTTCAGGGAAGTATTTTGTTTAGTCAAAAAATTCAAAGGGCAATCAAAATATAACTACATTTTTAGTACAACATTGAGAAAATATTTTGAATGTATTGAACTTTACTTCCTTAGTATTATTTTAAAGATATTGAGATCTTAGAATGATAAGAAAATTCAACAAGACTATGGAGAGTATATAGTTTTATCCTCTCAGAGGTAAAACTTGGTTTTAATACTTACCAAATTTCCTATTACAAAAGACTTTTAAAACCTTTATAAAAATCTATGAATAGCTACATATTGACATTAATTATGCATGATATTTCCACATTTGCCTCTCTATGGTATTTCTGCTTTGCTGACCTTAGAGGCAACTTCTCACATCACCAGTACTATAAGCTGGGAGGTTGGAGGGTCCCTTTAATGCTAGTCTCAATCATCATTCCTAAGGAACATCAAGATTAAATCTGCATTTTATTGTCTTCTGACAAATACTAATTTCACATATTTAATGGCCACCATGGATGTCAAACTATTTTTTCCTTTTGTTTTGCTGAGAGTTTTTATTCTGTAGGTTGAGTGTTTAGAAACCACGGGAATGAAGA
This sequence comes from Mastomys coucha, assembly GCF_008632895.1. Classification (NCBI taxonomy): domain Eukaryota; kingdom Metazoa; phylum Chordata; class Mammalia; order Rodentia; family Muridae; genus Mastomys; species Mastomys coucha. The sequence goes on from NW_022196896.1 coordinate 125,686,016, forward strand.
TATTTCTTAACTTTATGGAAGGCTTGGGAGAGATAAAGAGTCATTATATTTCCTTATATGTCATAAAGGCACAGTATGTCTTTCTTTACCATCACAAAAACAGAATAACAATCTTCCCAGTTTGTGTATTTATTTTTTGGTGATCTGGTTCTAATTTTTTAAACTGAATATTTCTTTTCGCTTGTATTTTTTTCCCTAGGCTGTGAACACATCTAGAGTGTTTTAAAGGATAATCTAGAAGATGCTATTTATCTCATATTTAAAAATAATAAAATTTGCTCTAAGTTGAAAAAAATAAATGTATTTTATTTATTTAATCAGGAAAAATTTGACAGGTGCATTTACCAAAAACCTGGTAGAAATATCAGATACATTTATAAAAGTGATGAAGGAAAAAAATAATCACTGAGGCTTAAAATAAACTATACTAATCCAAATGGAGTATGGCTTAAAGCATTAGAATTTTTCTGTTTTTAAAATTGATTGAAGGTCATCTAAGGCAATTTAATTTCCCTAGGAACTGAAAATTATGGTTGTGTTATTTGTCAAGAAGCTTAGAGCTCCCGGAGTTTTTTTCTCTATCAAATCAAAAGGGCATTACTGCTTTTCTTTGTTTGAGGAGTACAAGGCTTCTTGGATTTTTATTGTTCTCAAGGCTATCTTGTTGACTCTGTTGTCATAAACTACTCTGATACATGGACACTGCAGTCCATAAATTAATAAATAATAATGCCTGTCTAGCCACACAGGCCAAGGCTGCTCTGCAGCATTAGCATTGTGCTGTGTGCTTCTCCTTCCTCCATTACTGCTGAAGTTGTTTTAATTAAGTAGGAGATACTAAGAGGCAGGCGATTTTCCAGGGTGATGGCAAGGCTCCCCACCTTTTCGCATTTGATTCCAGAATTTCAAAATGATTGCCATTTGAACTTGTACCATAAGAAAGGAAGAGGTAATGTGATTACCGAATGGCACATGCTGGCTGCTTTCAGCTTTGCTGCTGTGTGCCTGCTAAAACAGACCACATGCATCCCCTTCCCGTGCACTAGATGCACAAGCATTCCCATTCTCTTACTTTCTTTAAAAAACAAGAGGATGCCAGGCTCTCTTTCAAATATCAAATATGACTCTTAATCCAAAGTCTTGATTACAGTGATTGACTGAATTATTATTGAGATAATACAAATTGATTTCTTCAACATTAGGAACAGTCTATTACTTTCCCTTTCAAAATTGTTGCAGCAAAGATATCTTTGGGCACTGGCCTTTCCTACATTTGGGTCTTATGCATATACTTCCAATCAATGTAAGCCATATAACTTGGAAAATTCAGGTCATCATTATTAATTAAAATATATCACAATTGAAATAACATAATAGGTCATCGAGGAAACTGAATGTATTATTCATCTGTAGGTTAAGTATGTAGTATATGATGCAAGACACATGAATGACATACACAAATTATGTTTCCATAGTTAATTGTCAATCATAACACAAGAGAATGACCTATTGAAATGTTTTCTAAACGGAGAAAAGGGCTGAGTTTTTGCCTTTATTTTTTTTTTGGTAGAGAAAAAAGACTAAATCTTTTTTTTTTACATTAAGCACAATTCATCTGTATGATTAAGATAAAATAACTGAGCAGCCAAAATACTAGAGTGGGTATATGGCAATTGCCCATGACTTGCAATTAATTTTTCAAAGTCCTAAGAGTTTCTGTAAATACTATATTTCCAAAATGACAATTTTGTTTCCTATAGTTGTTCCATTTATGCTGAATTATTACTCACTTTTATTTATTTTCCTTTTTTTTGTTTTGTTTTGTTTTGTTTTTTGCTGTTTTTTT
>NW_022196896.1:125688313-125714891 GCF_008632895.1 Mastomys coucha
ATTTCATTTCTATTTATATTTCTAAGCTTATATTTTCTCTAGTATCTAAATAGTAGATACTTTACATGATTTGAAGATGAAGTATATGATTATTCCATATGCACAATTTAATTTTGTAAATATATTTGAATGCATTTCCCCATAGGAAATCTTTCCATGTAGAGTTTCTTAGGATTTAGTTCATTATATATATATATATATATTAAATATTTTAGAGATGCTATTCAGTTTTGATAAAAATATAGATATTTAAATATTCTGTAATTTTAAGAAATTCTGCAATGATGAGTCTTGATGATTAAATTGTAAATTCAGACAATAATGTCACTAATGTTTTTGGGTCAACTTCTTAGAACAATTTACAGCATCATATTATAAAACCAATACTTTATGCTCATAATATCAAACTCATATGACCATCAAACTTATAATCAGTGTGTCTTAGCTTTCCAAATGGTGAGAAAATAGGTGGGCTTCTACTCCCAGCTGAGGAATATATTCATGAACATGTTGTTTCCCGATTGTGTAGTTCACTAACCCACCCACTCCTATTTCCCTGTCCAGGCATTCCCCTACACTGGGTCACCAGGCCTTCACAAGTCCAAGGGCCTCTTCCTTCATTGATGTCCCACAAGGTCATCTTCTGCTATATATGTGGCTGAAGTCTCTTAAATGGATGACATTTAATTGGGGCTGGCTTACAGGTTCAGAGGTTCAATATATTATCAAGGCAGGAACATGGTGGACACTGGGCTGGAGGAGTTAAGCCAGCTCCTTGTTCCTTAGCTTCTTCTGAAGGCAGCTAGGATGAGTCTCAAAGCCCACACCCACAGTGACACACCTACTCCAACAAGGCTATACCTCCTAATAGTGCCACTCCCTGGGCCAAGCATATACAAAACATAACCACACAAAAGAAAGAAAATATTATAAAGTAACTGCAAACAGATAAAATGCCACATGGTAAGAAAAAGCCAATGCATGACTCAACTTTAATATCACTAAAGCTGGGGAGATACTGGCCAAAAGGAAAAAATACATATATTTATTTATATGTATAAATAAATAAAATATATTCATAAAAGACTTTATAATTTCAAATATAATTTTCAAAAATCATACAAATAGATATTATAAACTATATTAGGCAAAAATCCAGACTTGATCAATGTAATTATGGATAAATGAATAAACTATTTTAATCTCAAAGTCTAAATTATGAAAAAAAATTAGATTTTGTGATGTTTCCCTTTATGTCATGGTGATTCCTTTGCGGCCCAATGTGTCAGGATGACACTGATTTTATTTCCTAGCCATTGTCTCTCAGAGTCTCATTGAATCAAACAACGCATGCAAGCTGCATGATATTTACAGGAAAAGACTAGGCACAGAAGCAGCCTGGATGCTCTGCGAAGAGTGGAAGGGTTGTGTGGTTTAAATCAGGGGTGGAAATGATAAACCAGGTTTTCTCCGGAAGTGAGATGTTTTGACGCATGGGAGAGTGGGCCTGATATAGAAATGTCAAAAAGGAAGTATCTCCTTCCTAGAGCATTGAAGGCTGGACTGTGGAAGCAAACGACTGGTCAGGACTGCGTCGGGGATGCCAATCTGAGTTTTCTCAGCTTGGTTGTTAGAAAAGCGAAATACACAAATTATTGTCCTGACTCTGTGAACTCCTGTGTCTTGGCAGTTGGACCCCCAAAGAGTAAACAGGCTGAAAGCTTTTTCATCTCCGTAAAGGAGACTTTATCTTCCAATACATCACCAGAATGCACCCAAACACAGGAATCCAGATGCTCAGGAGCAAGGCACCCAACCTTCAGCACCTGCTTCCCCGACATGCCCTGCCACACTAATGTGGATATACTGCTATTAAGAAACAATGCACTAAGAAAAGACAAAAAAGGAGACTTCAGAACACGCTAATCTTTGGGCAAGGAAATGAAGCACTCCACGGTAAAATATCAAGAACAAATTGCCAGGTGACTGCCCTTTTCTGTCAGCGTCAAATGGACAGAAGTCTGAGTCTATTCAAAAAAATAAGAATTTAAGAGAAGCATAAGATCAAGTTTTGAATTTAAAAAAGAATAAGACTTACTTATTTTACATGCTTGAGTTTTTGCCTGGAAGTATACATATATACCACATATGTGTCTGCTTCCTGGGGAGGCCCAAAGAATCCATTGGGTTCTTGGCTTTCCTAGACCTAACGTTAAAGATGGTTGTGAGCCACCATGTGTGTGCTGGGAATCGAATCTGAGGCCTTGCAAGAGGGGCAAGTGTTTTGAATCGCTAGGAAAGCAGTGCCTTCTTGTGCCTTCCCTAGGTAGCAGGCATGTATATAGTGTATGCATGTATGTATGTATGTATGTATGTATGCATGCATATTATATATATACATAATTTATTTTTGATTTATTCATGTATCTTTCAAAACTTTTAGGGACCCTGTACTTTAATATGTTTTTGTCTTCTATATCAAAATCTAAGTACCATGAAAACTGTAAGTTTTATTTTCAAAAATTTGTCGGTAATGACTAAAACAATCATATTTAAATGCGAAATTAAAAGTTCAACTCTGTCATTAGTGAATAAATGGTATTATATATGAAACTTTTACACAAAGTTTTTCTGTCTTAATTAACTACCATATTATATTATTTGACTCTTATATTTATAAATTAAAGATAGACACCAGTGGTTTTCTCTGTAAATATTATGACTAATATAAACGATGCAGTTGGCATTATACAGATTATGTAGTCTTGGGTAGTTTTTTTTTTTTGTTTTGTTTTGTTTTGTTTTTTAATGAAGAAATAAGAAACTGAAAGTTGTTTTTCAAGCTTCAGAACATGAAATCGGGATATGATCTATGCCAGGCATTGTCCATGAACTATCACTAAACTTATTCCTGGCAGAGGGAACAAAGAAAGCCAGTTTGACAACCTCTCTATGATGCTTGGATTATGGGAAATTCATAAAAATAGCTTTGGAGAGAAACACAAAGGAATGTTATCTTTCTCATCAGTTTGATAGGGATATTTAAGTACCAGACATTTGGGAATGTTTAGGGGGAAAGTCATTTAAGGTTTTATGATTTCCATAAGCAGAAGTGCTTGGAATATTTTTAGGGAAAATGCTTTTCGGCAGATTTATCGGAGTTGTAAACTCTGTTGAGATTGGTTTCCTTTGTGTTGCCTGACATACATCTCCAGAAAATTATTACTATTTTTTTGTAATTTCCGTTAATGTCATTGCAAAGATAGCAAGGCAAAGGGGAGAAGTAGTGCTTCTCAAAAGTAAAAAATAAATATAAAAATAAAAGATAAAAGAAATGATAGTGACTGAAACATTAAAAGTCAAAACAGACACTGTGAGTCGACTGCACGTTACTTTACTACGAGAAATCACATGCTTCTTACCACATCTACATAATTATTCTCTATAATCAATTTTAGTAATTTTCAAAATGATAATTGAAAAAGTGATGGATGTAGCATCAATTGTAAACAACCTAAAAGCCCCATCAGCCTGCCCGCAGTCAATTAAACCATCGCACATAAATGCAAGAGAGACCGGGCTGCTTCTCTCTCAGACTATTCATGAGCGTAATAGACCATGCTATTTCAATGCACAATGCAGTCAGGGCTTTATTATCCTCACTAATGGTGCAGATAATCCAAAGTGTTAGATAATCCCCACACCATTTATTGTGGCATAAAAATAGGCTTTTTAAGGTTAAGAAAATCCTTCGAAAAATTGCGGTTGATTTATCCAGAGTCTAGGAACCACAGAGACCTTTTTACCCTCATAGAGAAGAGACAAGACTGAAGAGTCCTTAGGTCCTGACTCATATTTCAGCATTTATTCACTTTCATATTCATATTAAACATTTTTATTCACTAATGTATTTACACCATATAAATGTCATTGTTTTATTTAAATCTTTATTTTTCCTTTAAATAACATTCTAAGGGATGAGCTAGCATATTTTCTATAAAAATAGTGAATCGTAATTTCTCAAAATCTGTTATTCTGTACTTTTGCTACAAGTTGAGAACTGCAGCCTCAGAGAAAGCTGCCATCCCTCACTCATGGTACACTTTCACAATGGCTGATGCATTGCATCTTGGGTTGTGAGCCTAGCCTTTAATGGCTGAACCATTGATCCAACCCACTTCCTATGTCGTATGGATCTAAGTTGTTACTTAATTAGCATTAATAGATATACGTTTAAAAACTGTTGAGTAAATATAACTCCACTGTTACAACTATTACCTTACAGTATTATGAAGCTTGAGGGGCACCTTACAAATAAATTTCATTACAAATTTAGCCAAGATAACAAGGAGCATAAAAGATATAATCATGACAGAAAAGTCAAGAAAGGAATTAGGTCTGTGAGGTGATATGGTGCTTGCTTGGCAACATCGACGACTAAGTTGAAATCTCTAGACCCCACAACAAAGACATAAGAGTCAGATGCAATAGGAACCTGGTGCTTTTATGGTAATAGGGGAGGTGGACACAACACTATCTCTAGAAGTTCCTGTGACAGCTACTCTGGCAGATGCAGCAGAGAATAATGTATGTTGCCTCAAACAAGGTAAGGACCAGTAGGAGCTCTGACATTGGCACAGATATAATACCATACAGACACAAGCTCTCTCTCTCTCTCTCTCTCTCTCTCTCTCTCTCTCTCTCTCTCTCTGTCTCTCTCTCTCTGTCTGTCTGTCTCTCTCTCTCTCTCTCTCTGTCTCTCTGTCTCTCTGTCTCTCTCTCTCTCTCTCTCTCTCTCTCTCTCTCTCTCTCTCTCTCTCTCTCTCTCTCTCTCTCTCTCTCTCTCTCTCTCTCTCTCTCTCTCTCTCTCTCTCATTCTCTCAAACCCAGGAGGGGGCTGAGGGAGATACAAATAAATGAAATCAGATCAATTAATGGGCAGTTTTTTACACTTACAACATTCTAATATGCTTCTTTTTTCTTTACAGATGAACACTAACGTGTTCTAATTTTAGAAAACTCTATAATATTTTTGTGTTGGAATTCATTTATACTTTTTCCTTTCTCTATGTGTTTTCCCAGTCCAAAAGCATTATTTTGTCAATTGAAAATTTTCTATCAGTTTGTGACATTTGACTAAACAAAAAACAAACAAAAAAGCAACAACTAAAGACCACGAAACAGGACTATCTACAAGTATGTCTTAACTGCTGTTGTCCACCCTAGGGCTTTCATTTAATTATGAGAGAGAACAATAGAAAAATCAAAACACAATATCTAAAGAGTGTTATGAGCCACTTGCTGTTTTGCTTTGTTTTGCTTTAAGACAGGGTTTCTTGGTATAACCTTCACTGTCCTGGACCTTAAACTAGATTGGCCTCAAACTCAAGAGATTTGCCTGCCTCTGCCTCTGAAGTGAGGGGATAAAAGTTTTGTTCCTTTCTCTAGCTCCTTCATTGGGGACCCTGTACTCAGTCCAATGAAGGAGCTATAGAAAGGACCCAAGGAGCTGAAGTGTTTTGAGCCTCTTAGGACGAACAACAATATGAATTAACTAGTACCCTCAGAGCTCCCAGGGACTAAAACACCTACCAGAGAGTACAAATGGTGGTACTCATGGCTCCAGCAGCATATTATAGTAGAGGATGGCCAAGTTGGTCATCAATGGGAGGAGAGGCCCTTGGTCCTGTGAAGGTTCTATGCCCCAGTGTAGGGGAATGCCAGGGCCAGTAAGCAGGAGGAGGTAGGGTGGTGAGCAGGGGTAAAAAGGAAGGGAACAGGAGTTTTTTTTTTGTTTTAGTTTTTATTTTATTTTTGCTTGTTGTTTCATTTGGTATCATTTGTTTTTTATTCAATAGTATGCCGAATCAGTAAATAAAATTTTTTGTTTGCTTGCTTGTCTATTTTGTTTTGTTCTTGTGGGGGGGCTGTGTGTGTTGTGGGGTACTGTTTTGGTTTGTTTGTTTGGTTTGGTTTTTATCTAAAAAGCATTTAAAATTGTTTAGTGATATGAGCATAAAACAATACCACAGCATTCCAAGGATGAAAGTCACCAATACGAAGGAATAGCATGTACCGAGTTCAGCATATTGCAAGATTTTTATATTTTTATTTGTAGCATTTTTAAATATAAAAGCCTATTACCAACCCCCTGGTCAAATGGAATTCTTTCTAAGTTCTGAGTATTTTGTTTAATTAACTGACATAATGGTATGCACATAATGGCAAAAGTAGCCAAGTAGATTTATTTAAAGTGATGTAACAGAGAGGTATACAGTCAAGACTGACACTGAGCCAGTGAAGGAGAGAAATAAGGACCTCAGATTGCAGCCTGTAGTCTTTGAATCGCAGGGCTGTCTTTCTACTTTGAATGGCAGATTAGGTTATATGTTCATTTGTCTTACTGTGTTGTCCTTTCCAAGAATGACTCTGATTTTAACTATATGGATATCAAATTACTCTCGGTCATAAGATGGTGAAAGGGGTGGAGTTCTCCCAAAATGAGCATAGTTTGGGTTATTGTGTATGCCTGCCCCAGCCCAGCCCTGGATCAATAAGCCTTTGTATTCTTCAGAGTGCTATTCTTTGGGAATTTATGTGAATAGAAACTGTTCAAAGTTGAAGGTTGTTAGAGAGAGGGAAGATTTGCTGTTGTTCCGGGCTGTGAATTCTGATGTAGCGGTGTATCTGAGGTTGCACTGGTTGAAGAGGGGTGCAAGTGCATGTGCACGCAGTGTGTGCAGACAAAGAGGCTGCTAAGAAAAGAGAGGCGTGCCTACAGCTCAAACCACAGAAAGGCCCAAGTTACTAAATTATCCCCTATGCCTGTCTGCCACAGGACTTACTGTGCTAACATTTCTAAGGGCCTTAGCAGAGATCTGTCTGCCTCTGCCTCCCAAGTAAGCCACTATATGTCTGACTACCATTTGCTCCTGAAAGACAACTGATTTTTTTCAGAGATATTAAGTGTGCTTCAGATAGGAGAGTCTTTAGATGCCTTAAGTTTCATATCCTTTTCAGTGTGTCATAGAAATAGTTAACGTATTTTCTTTCAATAATAAAATAATATTTCATAGTGATAAAAGCATGTTTTATTAATATTTAAATGGAGGAAAGATGCACAGCCATACCTAGACAGAGGCCTGAGAACATGTTTTCCTACAATGCAAAGACCTAGAGTTTAATGTTTTCACAGGGAGCTATACATTGATATTCTGTTTCAGATTTAGGAAGAAAATTATCTTAGGAGACTTAAGAGTAGAGGATTTGAAGAGCAAAAGGGACTTAAATGGTGCATTTCATCATTGCAAAGAAGGAGTTCCTAGGAAGGAATGGGTGAGCAAGAAGGATGGTTCACATGGGAAGTTCTTGTTGGGGCTTTTAAATACCTAGTGGAAAGAAAAGTTGTTTCTATATTCCAATGGAACATTTGGTGGGGGAGGGGTTGGGGAGTAAAGAGAAAATAATTGAAGCTAAATTATAACTTATATGTTATGTCAAATCTGCTACTGCACTTCAAATAAAGACTATGACTTAAGGTACTTAACATTGATGAGATTACGCCTGTTGGCTCTATATTTTTTAATCACTTAGCATATGATTTTTGAATATATTTTGAGTCACTTACATAGCACAGGCTAGTCTGGCACTTGCAATGGACTGCAGGCTAAGTTTAAACCAACGATCTTTCTGGCTGAGCCTGTAGAAATCTGGAATGACTTCTGTGTCATCAAAGTAGAATTTAAAAACAAACCACCACAACCAACAACAATTCCTAACCCTAATCTTAACCCACATTCACACTATTTACAAGCACAGAGAATGCTAATAATTTGCAGTTTGAGATTATGCAAAAACTATTCCACGGGTTCCTCACTCCAAGAAGGAAGGTAGAATAGAAAATCTCGAGTTGTTGAGAGGGTTCACGGAAGTCTAACGATCCCTCTGTCTGAACTGGCCTCTGCAGTGTCATGTATTACTTTGTAAGTTGTATGAAAGTAAAATAGAGATACTTTACTGCTTCTTCTCCTCTCCATCACTAAATTCCCTTTCAGAATCTGATAGATATATGTATCCAAACGGCTAAATTTGTTCTGAGAAAATAATGTGTTTTTTTTAATTGCCAAGTTTACCTATCCCCTTTCTATCTATGAATTTCTTGACTAACCCAAAACTCAAGACCATTTATCTTGGTGTGTTGTGTGAACCAGCTTTGGTCACAAGCTTTCCGGTTTAACTTGTTATTTCCCTCCAATCTTTCTTAATTAGTCACTTCTTCTTTCTTGTAAAGAGGTTTTGTAAAACATCCTCCCAACACAAGACTTATAGATAACTATGGCAAAATTCTCTGCTAAACATACTACAGATATTTAATTAGATATCTTAAACTAAACCTCTCAAAGGAAACTCATTAATGATAGTGGCAAATTTGTTCTACTCTGTTTTCATAAACAGGTGAGTGGCAATCTAATCCATAGAAACAATAAATAAATCAGACGATGTCTCAGATATGTATATATTCTCCTCCCGTCTAACTCCTAAATTCTGTAAATTCACCCTCAGAATTATTTTCTGCAACAGCAATAGTAGTTCTTGTACCTATTATCTCATGTGACTTGTAGTGGTGTCTTGATTCTCATGGAATTTTTTTCTTTCCCTTATTATGTTTTTAAATTGTGAATGAAGTTCTGCTCCACAAACACATTTAATCTAAATTCTCTCTACTTAAAATACATTTACTGATGCTTTATTGAGGGATCAGTAGATATAATGCTTGTCAGGTAAGGGTAATAATCTTTACTCAGATCGTCTGCTCTCAGTGCATGTTAGTGTGAGTCTATACTCAAGCAATGGGAGGTAGAGGGGCAGAAACCTGCAAATCTCTGTAGCCCACTCTCCAGAAATTCTAGTCCAATCAATGAAATCCAGGTTCAGTGCGATTCCCTGCATCCAAAGATATGATCGCTAGAAATTTCAGAAGTCTTTGGCCTCGATGTTTGTATGTGCTTTAACAACACATGAACATACACCACACACACACACACACACACACACACACACACACACGCACGCACACACGCATAGCATTTACTTTTTTCCCTTAGACCAGATCATTAAAAAATCCATATTTCATAGATTATTTCTTATATATTTTTCTTTTACATCATCTAAAAATAATGATATGGTAGGTATTCAATGAATTATTGTTGGGTGCAAAATTATTATTCATGTTTTATGACTTTGAGTAGCTACTTCATGTAGCTTACAATAGAAAGAAGCATGTCTTAAAGATCATCAAATTTATAGTTTTTTCAGTTTTATGTAATTTCATGTCTTGACAAAGGAACATGCAGTTCTGTGTTCGGATACAATGAAGAACATTTCATGTCACTAATAGATATCATATACAGGGAGGTAGGGATGATGATGTCAGAGCTTCCAATGTCTCTCTAGTAATCGACATGTTATTAGTAGTGACTAGTCAAGTATACACTAGCAACCTCAATAACTTGTACATCTTACAAGCTATATTTTGGAAATGTAGGCTGTGCTTCACATTCTTCTGATTATCTGAAATATTTCATTATGCTTAATTGTTAAGAACTTGGAAGTCTGCTTTCCCAAATGACTTTTCCGGATTGGAGAAAAGGAAATGGCAGGCTTGACAGGAGGAGAGTGAGGTAGAACGTCAAAAGGAAAAGCTTTTAAGTGACTCTTAAAGGTTTATGATCAAGGTAGTGTTTTATATCACTTCCCTTGAACTATGATTAAGTGCATAAAAAAATCTTACTGAAAAATAACGGTTAGTCTATAAAAAAAAATGAATTTCCCTTTGGATGTACAGGCACAAATCATGATGAGTTTTCAAGAAAGGACAACAATAAATTTTAAGTTGAGTCAGCAGCAGTTAGAGTACTTGAAAACGTGGATGTAAATTCATCCCTTCAACATCAGCTAAGGCAATATGCAACAGGTTAGAAAGGTTGCAAGCCAAATTACCAAAAGTCAGAAAAATCAAATGCCCAAAGAAACACAATGATAAACCGTCTCGCTATTTAGTTATACAGCGTAGAGTAAAACCCTCTTAGCTCCTTAATGTGCAATCCTGTATACGCCCTGGGAAAAATTAAATTGCATTGTATATTGAGGATACATAGATTCAGCATGGAAGCTATGTTTGACACATCTTACACACTAATTGTCATTTCAATAAACCATGAAAATTACACATAAGTAAACTCTAAGAATAGCCCAAAATATGATTATAAGAGTATATAATTACGTTTTAAGAATAGATTCTTCTTTATTGAGATATAATTTAAAAGTGGTTAAAAACACAGAGCCTTGAATTGCCTCAATTAAAACAAGTATAATCATATATGAAACCCAGTCACTTCTATTATAAACATGTCCTGGCCATCCTTTGCAGTCAGCCCCTTTCTCAAACCACCGTTCTGATTTTTTTTTAACAGTACCTTAGTATTAAAGCATCATGCAATTGATTTGAATACTCTGCATTTACCTACTTTTGGTTAGCATATTTTTGAAAATTACCCATGTTATTGCATGTATTGGTAGGGTGTTCATTTAATTGATGACAGGTAACTTATTATTTAAATAAACCCAAATCTCTTTCCTTCTTAAAAAACTAAAAACAAAAACAAAACTACAAAACAAAACAAAAGGATATAACAAAGAAATCCTTTTGGGTTTACTAGAGGATGGCCTAGGTGGTCATCAATGGGAGGAGAGAAAGTTCTATGGCCTAGTGTAGGGGGAATGCCAGGGCCAGGAAGTGGGAGAGGGTAGGTTGGTGATCAGGAGGAGGGGGGAAGTAATAGTTTTTTTTTTTTTTCGGAGGGGATACTGGAGGGGATCATTTGAAATGTAAATAAAGAAAATATCTAATTAAAAAAGTCATTACTACAGTCAAAAGTCATGAAGATATTCTGGATGTATTCCCTTTTTACTTCATCATATTAGTGATCTAAGACAGACCTAACTGCTTTCAGAAGTTATTGATTTTCTGTGCAAAAATCAACTGAACTATATCACAGAGTCATTAGCAGGTAACACTGCGCCTCACACATTAGATGCTGACAGGATTTACTGGTGAAGTAAGAGACTCAGAGGCAAGGGCCATTTGCTCAACTAATTGTAGCTACTGTGTGCACTTTAGTGCATGCAGCCTCTGCAAAAACTGCTTTTAATGAGGCCATTAGTCTTTTCCTTATATTATTCCCCTAATTCCCTTCTATATTCTTTAAAACCCTAATCAGCAAAATCATTCACAAAACCACTTCTTAAAATGAAACAGTTCACTTCAATGTAGTATCAAAAGGACTTAAGTGTTAAACCATTAATGTGCATATCCTGGATCTCTAAAAGGGAGTCAACCTCATGGATCTCTTCAGTAAATAATAATAATTACCTTAATAAGGCAGCCTGCATATTTGATGAGTTCCTAATGTAAAGCATATTTCCTAATATAGAAAATACACCACAAGCAATCTTTCACTTCTGGTAATTATCTTCCCTAGAATCTGTTGAGCAGGAGCTTCCAAGTGAATGCTCATGAATTATACATCAAATTCTTTCTGGAAATTCCCACATCCAAAAGACTTAATACTGAATACGAAAAAGACATGCAAATTAACTCTGGTACAGGCATTAAAAGTATATAAATGTTGGCCAAAAGGTTAACCATCTCAATGAAAAGAGATAACTGCAATTCAAAAGATTTTAATTCGAGGCCCAGGGGTAACACATATAGAGTTCCGAATACAATCGTCCCGATGCAGAGTTTTAGACGAATCATTGTTTCTATTGTGAGATCTCACACAAACAGTATTTCTACCTCCTAAAGCTATTATGAACAAAAATAATAAAGTTGACAATGTGAAGCTCTCATAAACACTTTTTATTTTAAATAACACAAGTACTTTCAGTTTTAGATTTTATACCTTCATTCCAACAACATTGAAACTTTAATTTAATTTAAAATATTTCTGTGGGAAAATTCCCTATAAAATTTTAAGTGTTATTGAGATGTGCTTACTGCTATTTCCTTTAAACACTAAATTTTAAATAACTCAGCTGAATATTCATATACCCTGACCATAGTATAAATATGGGACCTGTGTGCATGTACATATACACAGAAAATTAAATATAATTTTAATTTACACCAGGTATTCAGAAAACTAGTGACAAATGACTAGACTTTTTATCTATATCTGTATCCCAGATCTTTTGATTCTTAAGGTTAGTGTTCTATTATCTTTAGTAACTCATACGTATTAGCATATAAATGTCCTGGCATGTGATCCTTTCTCTCTGTCCTAGTTCATATTTTCACATAGATGTTAGAAGAGTCTGTAATTTGAATATCTAATTTATGTAACACTTCTGCAATAATTTATGAAAGAAAATCTACCCTCTTTCTGCCTTAGTCTAAAAGACTATATCAAATCTGTTTATGGATGCAATCCAGTCTCATTTCTCATAGCCCAATCATTATTTTATGCCTTATTTTTTTGCAGGTATTCTTCTTTTGGGATCACACACATTTTTCTTTTTACCCTCACATTACTTTTAATATGTTGGGTATTAATTTCAATCTTTAATTAATCTTGAATATTATTTCAATATCTTTAAATATATTCATTTCAAGATATCTGATATATGTTGTGCTTGATGATTTACTCCCAATATTATGATAGTGGTGAATTTTATATGTGTGTGTGTGTGCCTGTGTGTGTGTGATCATCTACTTAATATGGGACACTCTGTTTATTTGATTTTTTGAAATCACTGTCTGCTAGAGCTTAAGGTATATGATAGCTATACTATACCACAATACTGGCACTAAATTAATATTTTATAGCTCAACAAAAATACAAGATAAAGGCAAATGGGAATAATCCTACACAAATTTAGAGAAAACATTAACTCCTCTGCTGACTGCTTTTTTGTTGTAATGGTTGCTTTAGACACTAGTATTACCTAGTGGTTGTTTTAGGAATTATATTATTATGCTATTTTGTACATTGTATTTTCTGTCTGCAGAAATAGGTACTGGTATGAGCATTAATTTTTTGCATATTATTTTTTGCATATTCATCTTTATGTCCTATCTTTTGAAGTATTTTTCTACATTATTTTTATTTCCATATGTGTTCTGTATTTCTGAGTCCCACCCTCATTTCCTCCTGGAGGCTGTTGGTCAGCAAAATAAAGGCAGAAAGGATGCAGGGGCAGAGACAGGGTTCAAATAGCAGTGAATAATGCAGAATGACCTCTAGAGACCACTGCAAAGAGAAGAGTCTACTTTATTGTTTCAATAGAGATGTTTTAGGAATATGGCTGGATAATCAGTCATGGCATCAAATAAGTGGGAAGGGCTGGTTGGTTATAATAAAATACCTAATTATCATGAGGGGGAAAGCCAAAATGGGACTTGTGTGCAAGATCACATTTCAGACAAGGCCAGCCAAATGTGCCCAGGGACACACTATCTACACAGAGACAGATAGAGACAAGGGAGCCCCACTGGGAAAGGAGGTCCCCTATTTTGTGGCAACCTCAAAAGTCCATCTGGTCATGGGGAGCTGTTACCTTACAGTAAAGTTCCCTAACATAAGTGTATGTGACCAGGTACCCTCATGGAGATCCAAGGACAACTTTCATGTTAGTTTTCTCTTTCCTCAATCTGAACATTCCTGTCCTTAACTCCTGCCTTTAACTCCACCCAAACTGTCACTTGTCAGGGTCCTTTATACTCCATTCCATTTGCTCCATTTTTTTCTTTGTCATATAACCATTGTCATTATCAAAAAGAAGTTCCATTTCCAAGGTAAGAGAACAAAGTGTTATCTTACCAGTCTACTTGTTTCCCTACATTTTAATTGGTCATCTTTTGATCAATACACAGGAATACTATAAGACTGTACCAACGTAAGTGTTCTTCAGTGTCTTTTCTGTATTTGAGGGTCTGTGACAGATGTTTTAATTTCATGTAAATTTCTCAGAATGATTTGTTCTGTTTTCCAACTACATTTATTAACCTAAGCTCTGCTTAGTGAAATTTGGAAATAAGGTTTTTAGTTTCATGTTCTCTACTTAAGACATGTAAAACCAGTTTATTATGATATGGGAGCTGAATGCAACTAACATCTCAGCTAATACTTTACACACTAGGCAAACCGTGTTCCATAGACACGTGCGCTTTAGCCATCCTGTTCTTCAGCATGCAGTTTCTCCTGTGCATAGAGCATACGTTGTCCATTTACTACCATATATATTTTGTTTATATTTATTCTATTATAGATAATGTTGCAGTAAATTTTGTTTGACTATATCTTTTCATTTTTATATACTTAAGAATAAAATTGCTCGGTGAAAAGAAGACTGTATATTTAACAGGTAAGGGAACTTGGAGACTTTCAGCTGAGGAACTGGACTACTACAGTATATGTTGCCACTAGCAATACATGAATCACCCAAATTCTCCACATTTTCATCTGAATAAATTTGGTTATTTTAATATTGACACCTTGAGTGACATGAAACGTACTATAACACATATTTGAAAAGCACTATGTGATGAGGAAGAAATCAAACTAAGAAGGATATACTTTTTATTATTGTATTTACAAAATTATCCCAAAATGAAGGGGTCCAGAGAGATAAAAAGTAGTTTTTTTGGATCCAGAGATTGGAATTTGAAATAAATTCAATAACATTCATATTTCTGTTTACCTCAGAGTAAAAGACAAGAACACCTTGTGTAACTGTATACCACTGAGAGTTGGGGCAGTTCAGTTATATGAATTTTACAAAACTTACCTAAAGTCTACCTCAGCAAAAAAAAAAAAACAAAACTTACTTTACTTTCTGACTGAAAGCTTCCAGAAGACCAGTTACAGTGCTGATCAGTGATTAGAAGATACGGAGTTGAGAGCATCAGGAGGGTCAGGCAGATGAGGAGGACACAGACTGCTCTGAAGGGGCCATATCCTTTCTCATGGGAAAGTAAGAGACGGGAAGCCACACTCAGGGATATTTCGGGCAAGATAATTAGAAAAGTGGGAATTCTCCAGGGCTGGCCTTGGTGAACTTGTAAATATGCCATCCCCTCTCGTCCTGACAGCAATCGTCAGCCTCTTTTCAATAAAATGGCTCCCTTGAGTATGCCTTTCCCTCTTGTCTTACCACAATTTTTGTCTACTGTCTTACCAAGACAGTTACTTCTTTGTTTTTTGGATAAAAATTCCTTATCACCCACATCCCTATTACACTTCCTAGGTATTCTGCCATCACCCAGGAAGATACTTGTTCAAGTTCCACTTTTTCATTCTTAAAAACTAAAGGAAAGGACTCAAGAATGACAGAGATTATCTGGAATCTGGTAGCCCTTTGCAAACAGGGAAACCCATGGGCCATTGTGTCCATGGATGTCCATGTTTGAACATCTGGAACATACTCAGTCCCTCTTACTTTTTGAGGGTTCTAGGAAGACTAAGAGGCCTAATTTCTAGGGAGAAAATAATTTTGGCCCCAATGCTTTGGCTTCTGGGCAACGAAGATGGGTTTAGTGCTCCAATTAATATGTAAGAGGCATTCATTATCCTCAGAAAATAAGGGCAAATTCCTGAGAGGGAGGATTCTCATCCTTATATTAACCCCAGATTGACTTCTTTCTTTGCCTCTGTGGTGCTTGGTTTGCTGTCTTTATAAAACCATGGACTTAGATTTCTGAAGAATTTAGACCACTGTTTGAACATCTGGTGCCATATATGAGTTTGTTCACAGTTGTTCTTTATATAGCCCCTATTAGTGTTGGCTTGTTATCCATTATAAGTCTTCCATTTTTTAGATGACAATAATCCATTTCACCAACCTTCCTCATTTTTTGGTGTGATCTAGGGAACTGAGATGCAAAGAAGACATTGTAATTATGACAACAGACAAGCTTTCGATAGATATATATACCAGTTACTCTGAAGACAGATTGTATCTCATGATCCCTGGGGCTGGGACACTCAGTTTTCTACCTGGAAACCTTTAAATCCCCAGAAGACACGTGCCAATTCTTTTCTAAACAGTCTGCAAACTTAGAATTAATTGTATTTTATTTTTTAAGAAATTTCTCGAAGACATGTGGTAGTAGATGTTTAGTTTCTGGAAGTGACAAAAGTACCTTAGACAGGAAAGATCATCAGTGACCAGGATATTAGAACATCCAGACAAGAGCCTAACAGTGGAATGGCCTTTAAAAAATGGAACTTAGAGGGAAAATGTGAAATATTTCCTAAGACATGGTTAAGTGTGGACAACCCATCACATTCCTGGCATAACTCTGGGGTAGATGCTGCTGCTTGGGTGATTCAGGCTGGAGGTCCCCTATGTACAGATGGGCTAGAGAATGTAATCAAGAAACTGGAAAAGATAGGCAAGGTTTCTCTTGCTTTCCTTCTCTATCTCATTACAGATGGGACAATCCAGTCTCACTGTTACTCTGAAGTCACCACTTAGAGACCTTCTCCAACACTGGGTAAAACTAGAGCCTCAGACAGTTAGACAAATGGGTGTAATCATTTTTTTTTTCTAGCAGGAAGTATGTACCCTGGGATGTTTTACTTTCATGATCTAGTGAGGGAAATTGGACATGTCTATTTTTACAGAGCCTTCTCCTTAGCAGAGTCAAAATTGCAGATCCAAGTTTCCACAAGATTCAAGGTGGTCCCTCTGAAAGATCTGTTCTTTGATGTCACTGGCCTCTATGGTCATTTGCCGAGAAGGATGGAAAAACAAACAAACAAATATCAAACTTCTAATTACTCTTAGTTGACATCCATACACCAGGGAGAAAGTAAACCTCCTATTGTGCCTTTAACTTGAGCTCCATTTAGGAAAGAAAGTACTAACTTTTCCAAGAGCCTGCCTCCATTGGCACACACACAAACACTGATTGTATGCACATGGTTTCTAGCAGTTATTTGGTCACTCTGAGAATAAGCAAGGAAGAACTCAAATTAGCCACTGGCAGAGGCAATATTTACATCAGCTGGATCCTGATTGATTATGGGTGTACACGTCCATCCATACATAGTTTTATAATATAAAACAAAATCAGATGTTGACCATTTAAAAATAAGCATTTGGTTATCAAAAGGGGACAAAATGTTTTTTATTTTTCTCTCAGTACACGTAGAATGTAGTAGATAGGACTCACCCAGACAAGTCTATGCAGGTTGTAAGGAAGACAGATGCTCTGGGTTTAGTCCGTCGTCACTAGACTCAAAATCAAGTGTCCTGTCCAAATATAAGTTTCCTTCTCTGATGTCTCACCCTTCTAAAGGTACCCTTTGGCATTTGTAGTTAACAGAGGAACAGGTGCCCCTTGTAAACAGAGTACACTTGTTCACTGTTCTTTGTTCATTCAGTTCACCGAGAAGCTGCCTGCTCTGGATGTGGAATTTGCTCCCCGCCCCTCAACCCTCCACTTCAAGCACAACCATGTTTGTCTCAAAGTGTCCCCCAAAGCAGCTGTCCTGGCAAGGCTGGCCTCCATACTCTGTGACTAGGAAAGGAAAAAGAAATCATACAAACACACACACACACACACAAAGCCCAAGTGTAAAGGTATTTTGTTCTTTAGGAAGGAGAGCTAAAGTGAAAATTATTTCCAACAGTAGATGCTGGTGCTTATTGTAAAGATCTCTGTATTGTAAGCCTCTCATGGGATGCACATTCGTGGAGAGAACAAAGAAGACTTTCTGCCTAGAAATGTCTCAACAAATCCAATTGAAAGACATAGCTCAGCGTTTGCAGCGTCAGAGTGTAATAGGGCTTTCGTAGTTGATTCCTGGCCAGGGGTGGGTGTAGGGAACATAGATTTACGTGTGTTTTGATGTATGCCTGCTCCTTCTCCGAATCTGCTCCTTATGTTCATTCCAGAGCAAGGCAAGGGCATACAATGTGATTCTCAGCACTCTACAGATATGGAATCAACCTCAAAAAGTTCTTAGAACAGCACATGGGGAATCTGATTATGATATATATATATATATATATATATGTATATAGTATATATAGTATACTATATATTGTATAGTATGTATATTATATATACATATATATTATATATACATATGTATACATGTATATACATATATATTTTATATATACATATATATAATTATTATTATTATAAAGATCATGTATACCTGACAGTCTAAACAAATCCCTACTCAGTCATTAGGGAGAAAAGAGAAACAATACAAAACTGTGTAACAATAAAACTTGAATAGATGTTGATAAACGTTATGAAGGGCGGGACCCAGAAAGTGTACCTTCAGGTTCCTATCATAGTTAGAACTAAAGGAGTGGATGGCTTTTTTATTCACTAAACTACAATTACATGACTATGAAGACCTTGGCTGTGTTTCATTACCTTACATTTGTAGTTTGGATTCAAATTTCTGGTCTGCATTCTCTTCAGAACAAAAGAACTGACATTTTAATGAATATGGTTATTCTTGCTTACAAAATATGATAATCATTCCTGAGATTTATTACTATTGATATTGCTTCACAGAAAATTCGAACACCACCTAGTATCCAGTGCTACCCTTATGGCTGGTGGAGAACTAGAATATAAAGGTTGGGGAAGGCTAGGGATATATGACAAAGTCATCATTTGTACTTAGTAACTTTCCAGGTACAACTGCTTTTTGGATCAGCCTCACCTGTAATCTCTCACCATGCAATATAACTAATCTTGCCAAACTTTTATCTTCTTTGTATGAACTTTAATGAAAACAAACTTTATTTTGCCATTGGGACTTTACGAGGAGGCAGTAATGAATAAATAATGCTTAGTCCTTCTCAGGGAGAAAATTACCTTGAAATAAAATAAATTTGTTTTTAAGATTATTATGTTTCATTATGCTCCTAATAAAAATAGTAACTAAAAGAAAATGTTTATATTGTAATAACAAAGTTTTCTTAGTATACATTTGTGCATAAAGATAAAGATGGCTGCTATGTTATTCAAGAACGGAAAAAGAAATCTAAAAAGCTTTAATTTACAAAGTTGCACAGAATATGTAGGTAAAACATTAAGCTTGCAGATGATGTATGTAATATTAAAATTTCTAAAGTCAAAGTTCAATACATTGAAGTCAAAATCCTTCTGTAGTCAATGAAATAATTAGTCCACTCTCCAAAATAATTATAAGGATTGACCTAAAGACCAAAAAAACAGTATGTCTAATCGAAATCTATTTGCGTTCTTAGGTTCTCCCAAGATTTGTATCAGTATTGCATAATAGTTAAATATACCAGACTCATAAAACTTAAATTTTTCATGTTCAATAACCATAAAATGAAGAGATACTAATGTAGAATCATTAGTCAGAGGAGTAAGAGAAGGAGTATATTCTCTCATGAGCTCCAAGCTCAATTACGTTCCAAGAGAGTAAAGGACATCTCGCAAGACGTTCTGTAACTGTGAGGAGTAACCTGTTCTCTTGTCCAGGGCAGTAATAAGTAATAGAACCAACCCCAGAGAATTCTAAAAAGTATCCAGTAATGAAGAAAATGGTCAAAACAGAGGAGGAAACACACACACACACACACACACACACACACACACACACACACACACATACACCTTCACCAAACTTGTCATCAAAGTCACAGTCAAGCAAAGACTTTGACTTATCCTCCCATAGACAGGCAATTGGGAGAAGGAAGTCTGGAGAAGGGAGGGTTGCTTTAAAGTCCACATAAAGAGTAAGTCCATGTCGATTGTTATGGCCCCAAAAGAAACAGTTATTAGTTTTTGTCAACTTCATAGTCTTAAACACTCACCAGGAAACTGAAAGCAAAGTCTAAAGTAAATTTCCCCTCCCTGGGCAGCATTTGTTGTCAATTTCAAGACTGGACTATGAGCAGGCGTTAGGAGGTATAATGAGAATAGATACAGGATCCTAAGAGAGTCACTTACTTTCCTAAAAGATAAACAGCAGAGAGGAAAGCTCTACTCAGGGACAAATATTTGGGTGAGAATCAAGGATATTAGGATAATGATGGGGCTAAGTAAAACATGTAACAGATATTTCTACCAAGTATGGCTGTATGGAAATGTTGCTTCGATTTCCCCAGATGGAGGGATGAGATGAGAGTTGTACCCAAGCTTTACAAATACATGGCTTGGGCTGAGCCCATAGTATTTCAGTCTAACTATCCCTCAGATTAGGCCTGGAAGCTTCTAGACTTTATATAATCCAATCCTCTAAACCACAATCTTCAAGACTTCAGCTTCCAGCCTTTACCCGCTAACTATGCCCAGATTGTTTCTGCCTCCAAGACTTACCGTGGAGTAAACTCACTCTTTCCCCAGCTCCTTTTAAACTCCAGCTGACTGCTTCAACTCAGCTGTCCGGGTCAAACACCTCTCCAAGCTGACTGATTCAAACTGGCTTTTCTCTTTCTTACTGAGTTGCTTTGCTTGGAAAAACTGCCTCTGAACCCTTGAACTGAGCTGCACTGCTCCATTGAGACTGCGTGAACTGAACAAAGTGGTGGATAATCAACTTCTTTCAGGTGATCTGCGCTCCAGTTCTCTCACTGCATCGCTCTGAAGTGCCCTCCTTTTCTGTCTGTTCTTATGAGAACTGGGCATATCCTATCTCTCACTCATTCTGTCAAATCTTTCTTTGACCTACCACTTTGTCTGCTCCTCAATTAGAAACCATTGTTTGGGGTTAATAGTGTGTCATTCTATCTGGTTCACATAACCTACAAAGTCTTTGGATTTGATCCCTTGACAGAACAGCCATGTTGCTGGATTAAAATTTCTCAACAAGTATTCCCGCCCATTACAAAAGATCCTGCCATGTACTTAAAAAAATATTTGTACTCAGTATTTCAGTCATTTGTCTTTCCAGGAAAATAAATTCTCTCTGTGTCCCTGATTTCAAACTCATAGATATTAGATTGCATCCCAAGTTGGGATTAAAAGCATGTAGAACTATATGGTTATATGTTACTAATTTAAATGCATTTGATAACCCAGTTTTCAAGTATTTCTCTAGAAATTTTACATGTGTGCTTGTCAAGGAAATGGGTCAACAATTACGGATTGCTTTGTGTGTCCTAATTCACTTTGTGTGTGTGTAATATTGGCTTCATAAAATTGATTTTATTTGATTCTGTAGAATATTTTGAGATCTATTGAACATTATGTGTCTTTCCCAGACTGGTAAAATGCAGTAGTGAATCAATTTTTAATGATGTTTTAATGTTTGGAGATTTTTTATTACTTCTTTTCTCTCATTGCTGATTTGAATGTGTTTATTGTTTTTTATTGTGACTTACTTTTGTTAAAATAAATCTATGGAACTTTATTCACTTCTTTTCAAATTTATTTTAATGTAAAACTTCAAAATATTTCTTAATTCTTATGATTTCATTGTTTGTTCTCCTGGTAACTCCAGTTGTATTAATTTGGGTCAATACTGAGCTTTTTGTTTGTTTGTTTTATTTTATTTTCATATTTATTTATTTATTTATGCTAAGAGGTTGCCAATTATATATTTTCAGAGAATCAAGTCTGTTTCCTTGATTATTTGCTATTTTGGTGTCCCTACATGTCATTTACATGAATTCTGATCTATTCCTTCCTTCTACTTATTTGGAATTTTTTGTTGTTGCTTTGTTTTGTTTTTGTTTTTATTGTTTTGCTTTTTTTTTGTTTGGTTTTTGTTCTTACTTTTCTCTGATTTTCTTAGATGCATCATTAGTTTATTTATTTGAGATATCTGTGACTTTTAAAATATAAGTAGATGGTCGATGTTATAATCTTCCCTCAGATCATGGCCCTCATTATGTCTAATTGATTCTGTTAAGAGCTTAAATTTCATAAGGTTATAAGAATTCTTTCAGAGTTGACAGTTCTGATGCACCAAGGAATGAATTGTAGGCACGATTTTTGGATACAGACTTCCTGCTGTGGTCAAAGCTATTTGACTTGAGTGAGTGACTTTATTCTCAGCCCACAGAGAACAGGTTATATTCATTTAAGAAATGGTGTGTGTATTAAGATGGTCTATCCATAGAGTCATTCACCAACTCCTTTCAATGAAGGATGGTTCTGCTTGGAGGGTGGGACAGACATTAGGTGAGGGTATAAGAATCTGATTCATTGGCCTTGATGATTTTGAAAAGCATTCATCTCAGATGAGTAACTTGTAAAGTCCTCTTCTTCAAACTTGATACAAGAGTTTCAAATGTCAAGCAAAGCTTTCAGTCTCACCCTTTGTTGTTCTCTTTCCTACAAGCCACCTCCCAAGTTAATTGTCTACATTTATTTTGGCTGTATACTTTTTAAATATGTAAGCTGTTCTGAAAACCATAGTATACTATAAAAACATGAAATAAACAATACTACTAATAGTGAGGCTGAGATAGGAGAAACATGATTTCAAAACCCTTATGTGGTACACAGCAAGACACTGACATGAACAAACAAGCTGAAAGTGTGTATGGATTGTACAATATTAGACCTATTTCTCCAATTACCAAATTAGAGAGAGCACTGGATGACAGTCAACAAATTTCTAATTCCTGATGTTTTTGGATTTCAATTGATTAAGATATGTTGGTAATATTACTGTCAACTCTCAGCTTAGGTATGATGGAGGAAAAATCCTTTGGTGATGTGAGGGTTATTGAAGTACAGCCTTATTACAATGAACACCAATGTCTAAAAATTGTCCTTATTTTGTGCTTGTACCACAGTAAGAGCCAAGACTTTAAGCTCCTCTAAATACAAAACAAACAAACAAACAAACAAACAAAAGGACTTTATATATTTATGTTCATTTAAAAAATACTAGTAGTTGTATATTATTTTAAAATATACAGTTAATATGTTTGGAGTCATTCAAAATTTATAATGAGAAAAACATGCATTTTCAGTATTGCTGTAGACAAACATCTACATATGACTGTTAAATTGATTGTTGCTTTATATCAAAGAACTTTTTATAATACTCATTTGTATTGTTATAATATTTCATAAATTTTAAAGAATATGACAAAAAGATATTGTAGGTATTGAAGGGGGGACCCTGGGAGGAGTTGGGGTACAAAGGGGAAATAAGAATGTGATTTAATTCTATTTACTTAAAATATGTTTTTAAATGTTAACAAATTCACATAAATTGAAATCATGTATCTTTTCTCATCACAATGCAATAAAACTTAAATCAATAAAGAAAAAGAAAAAAGAATTCTTTGAAATTAATATTAGAATTCATCAATGAGAGACTGCTTACTAAAACATACATAATGACCATTTTGTTGCTTATTCTCCTTGTTTCTATTTGTTGTTTCTAGTTTTGTGTAGTGATCAAACAAAATACAAGAAATTATTTAATATTTATTTTACTACTTCTTAGGAATTGCTGTAGTGTATAAAGAGTGATCTACTTTAATTATGAAGATAACATAATTAAAATAAAATCCAGAGGTAAAACAAAAATAACATAATAGAACAGATTCATAAGTTTTGAAAATTTTAATAATTTTATATATCACCAATCCCTTTTCTCTATATTTTCTCATACCTGTTTTCCTCCTCCTCTCCTCAATTCTTTTCCTCTCAAGCATGACATCTTCCTTTGGATTTTGTTATTATTATTTTAAGTTTTCTTTGGCAATATTTAGTGTGTATTCTGATTACTGTAATTGTCTCAAGAATCTCTCTCCCACCCTTATAACTTTATTCATCCTTCCAAATCATAGTCCCAAATTCATACCTTTGTTGTTGCTATTTTTAGTTGGGTTTGTTTGTTTGTTTTGCCATAGGAAATTTAGTCTGTAGTATCATTGGCTTGTAACAATCTTTTGAGGTTGATGAAATCATCTGTAGATACAAAAATGGAGATGACAACTGTCCTTCCACCAAATACATTCATAGCCAAAACGTTAAGCCATTCCTTGTACCAGGACTTACTGTTGACAGGCCCTACCTTTTACACTTTTATAACCTTAGAGGAAGCACCCACAATTGCTAAATTAGTCATGAAAACATTGGCTGAAAAACAGCATTTTTCAAATCTTCTTTCTAGTTTAATCTCTGACATTCACTCCATTCCTCTTGAGCAATTATTTCTGAACCCTAGAAGAGTAGTACGAATGTCTTTTTAAGGGCTAATCATGCAGTCATTCTTGGAGCAGGGGTGTTTCTCATGTTTGGGTGGAGAGCTAATTAATTTGAGATTCCAAACTAGCCATTACACTTGTACTCCTTGCTAACTTCACACACACCAGGGCTTACATCATGCTTTTTTTCTAATGAAAAAACAATAATTATGTAATAATTTCTCTTAACATAGACACTATTCATTTTCCCAAAATAAATAGCAAAGTCTTTTAAGTAATGCTCAGTCTTTTTATATTTCATAAGTTATATACAATAATATAGATTTAACAACAATGAACTAGTGTTAGTATCTCAATTATATATGACGTGGAATAGGAGTACAAGAACAACAACCAAAAATCACAAATGTCAGCATTAAAAAAGAGTGCATATATACATAGTTTTGATTATGATTTAATTGAAACAGAATTGCATCACTTTTTATCCTCCACTTTCTTTCCCTCAAGCTCTCTTAGCTACCCTGCCTCCAATCACTTCTATACCCTGATATTCAATATGAAAGCTTCCACAATCTTCTTAAAACAGGACAGAAACAAATTGACAATAACAAAATTATTTTTGTGCCCAATCACATGGCTTACCCTCATATACTGTCAATTCTATGTTCCCTCTACCTTCACTAAGGAGCTCATCAGCATTTAGTGTTTTACCTGGAGGTAAAAACCATTGCCTCATTAATAAAAGGTTCCTTCCATTTATCATTCTTCCTGGTTTGTGTCATTATAGCTGCACACAGATCTTAATCATGTAACCTAGCAACAGCAAGGAATGCCTGAAGGAGACCCTTTACCTCAGACATACACTTCCTTACACCTAGGTAGAAAATCAATCCAATTTACCCTGATAGTCTGAATTAATCACTTAAGTGAAAATGGTGTGCCTTTCTCAACCTGGTAACTTAAGGATTTCAGAATTTAGAAACAGAAATTCTAGGCCAGCAAAATGTAAGCCCTCAACAACTTTATATTGAAAATGTTTCCCGTCTTGCTGATATTTCCCACCTATCTGACACAGTATATGGAGTGCTGAATGGTCTTTCCATTATACTATTTATCCAGGTGTTTCATTATTGTGGATACCATGGCAATAACTGTGAACTTTTTGAACAAGCATACCTTGCTGGTAGTGAGTCGAGATCCTTGGTCAAAAGTAATTCTACTGAAAATCCCATACGTGCGAATAAGATAGTCAATGATTCTCCCAGATAATATTTTCACTAGAAGAATTTTATGAAGAAATTTGTAAGTATAAATACCATTAAGAACAAATAATTTCCTTATCCACAAAAAAAGTGGCCCATTTCCTGTGGTCCAAAGTCGTTAATCTTTCACCAGGAGTCACACTTAAGGCCCAATGCTAATTTTCCATGTCATGATAGATTTATCAGTCCACTCCAGCTATTATCAGATCACCCTTGGGGAATGCCAGTCCTTACTGTGGAGTGCATGTGTCCTAGTTAGTATTTATATTGCTATGATAAAACATCAGGACCAGAAATAAGTTACCAATGAATGTGTTCATTTTGCCTACAGTTCTAGGTAACAGTTTATCACTGAAGGTTGTCAGGCCAAGAACTCCAGCAGGGTGCAAACCTGGAGACAGGAACTGAAGCAGAAGCAAGGGAAGAATGCTGCTAACAAGCTCTCTCTACATGGCTGCTCGGCCTAGTTACTTAAAATACTCAGAACCACCAGCCCAAGGGTGGTGTTGCTCCAAATGAGCTGGGTCATTCCACATTAATCATTACTCAGTAAAATGTACTAATGACTTCCTTAAAATCATAGCTTATAGAGACATTATCTCAGTTGAGAGTACTTCTTTTTGAAATGAGTCTAGCTGATATCAAGATGACATATAACTAGCTAGTACATATGTGGTTGTACATGGATTCATAGGCTACAGTTAAAGGTTAAATTATAAAATCAGAGACTTTGAGTGAATATGATTGAAAAATTGGTGAAAGAAAGTGCTGTGGAAGGAATATATGGGTCTATTTTTCAAGATGATCAAAGAGTGGGAAGACTTTTGGTGCTCATGTAAATATACTTTATGATGATACAGTCAATCATGGTCAAGAATTTAAGGTGGCAGACCTTCTGTGTGGCTGGTCACACAGCATCGGTGGTCAGAAAATAAATGAGTTGATAACTAGAACTTGCATCAATTTCTGAATGTTTTCTTATTTTAGCATAGAATAAAATAATAATATAAAACAAAGAAGAAGAAGAAGAAGAAGAAGAAGAAGAAGAAGAAGGAGAAGAAGAACAAGAACAAGAACAAGAACAAGAAGAACAAGAAGAACGAGAACAAGGAGAACAAGAAGAACAAGAACCAGAACAA
>NW_022196896.1:125715109-125717968 GCF_008632895.1 Mastomys coucha
GAAGAGAAGAGAAGAGAAGAGAAGAGAAGAGAAGAAAGAGAAGAGAAGAGAAGAGAAGAGAAGAGAAGTGGAGGGGAGGAGAGGGGAGGGGAGGGCAGAAGAGAAGAGAAGAAGAAGAAGAAGAAGAAGAAGAAGAAGAAGAAGAAGAAGAAGAAGAAGAAGAAGAAGAAGAAGAACAACAACAACAACAACAACAACAACAACAAGAACAACAAGAACAAGAAGAACAAAACAAGGAGAACAAGACGAACAAGAACCAGAACAAGAACAAGAAGAAGAATAAGAACAAGAAGAAAAACAAGAAGAACAAGAAGAACAAGAAGAACAAGAACAAGGAGAACAAGAAGAACAAGAACAAGAACTAGAACAAGAACAAGAAGAACAAGAAGAACAAGAACAAGGAGAACAAGGAGAACAAGAACCAGAACCAGAACAAGAAGAACAAGAAGAAGAAGAAGAAGAGAAGAGAAGAGAAGAGGAGAGGAGAGGAGAGGAGAGGAGAGGAGAGGAGAGGAGAGAAGAGAAGAGAAGAGAAGAGAAGAGAAGAGAAGAGAAGAGAAGAGAAGAGAAGAGAAGAGAAGAGAAGAGAAGAGAAGAGAAGAGAAGAGAAGTGAAGAGGTCGGCCAGGAACGTGCCCAGGAGTAGGGGTGGGATGTCAGGGATGGAAGAGAGTCAAAAAGAATAAGAGAATTTTTGACTTTTATTTAGTCCAGGATCCAAGTCATCCACACTTAAAGAATTCACAACTCACTAATCTAATCAATGTAAGGAGTCACCAGCTTTTCCAGCACAACCAACCTAATCACTGGCTGGAGTCTCGAGCTTTTCCAGGTTCTTGTTTCCTAGGGTATTCATGGAAACTTTCTAGGTGGCGATTTTCACTAATTACCAAACAAAGAAAACAGTTCTAATATTGTGATCAGTATGGGTTATCTTAAACATCTGATTATTGAACCATTCCTGGGATGAGATAACTCTCTGATAAACATTTCCATGAACTCCAAGAATTTTCAAGTCCTTTCACTATTGTGAAAAATAGATACAAATATTCCTTCCACAGAAATTTCTGTCACCAACTTTTCAATCATATTCACATGAACTCCCTGACTATACAGCTTAAACTTTTACTATAGTTCATGAATGCAGTCACAATATGACTTTCATTTTATGCAAAAGTGGGAATATGTGAAAATATTCTGCCCACTGGTTAATTTCCCTTCTTCTCTATTTGTCAGAGTTGTTCCAAGAGGGACTGTAGTTTTGCAGCTGTGTGTATCAGCATCATATGTAAACCATGCCCTGATCTTCATTTTTTTTATTTTATTTTTTTTATTAGATATTTTCTTTATTTACATGTAAACTTCTCCTTTCCCAGTTTCCCCTCCAAAAAAACAAAGAATTCAACTTATCAGAGGATACAACCCATGAGATCATTAGTTCATGATTGCTAACAAATGACATTTTAGTAAGAGCAGGAAGCAGAGTGATTTTGACAATTACTCTGTGTTAAATATGTTGCCTTCAGGACCTAATAAATCCTGATTACGTATATACTACTTTCATTCCATCAAGGAATGAATGTATGTATGATCCATTTTATGGTTCTGATTGAAGCAACACTCAACTCATGATGGGCACCTCAGTTTATTCTGTAAGGTTATAGCCATTACCAAGCATTCAAATTTCAGCTAAGGTCAGATAGTTTTCTAAGAACTGTCCAGGTTGGACCCTAAAGGGACTAAGAAATGTTAGTAAAGAATGGAAGGAAGATATAAATGTGTCACAGTCGGGTACAAGGTTGAGAAAACAAGTATGTTCATTGTTTCTTTAGACATTTCTTTTTCTCTGGGACTAGGTTAGATGGTGTTACCCTCTGGGGTGAGTCTTTTCTGTTTAGATAACTCACATAATTTCATAAGAAATAACTTACCTATGCATCACTCATGTTCATTGGACTTCATGTAAATCAAAAGTTGAGCATGTGAGCACTTTTTTACATTCTTTTATTTTATTAGATATTTTATTTATTTACATGTCATATGATATCTCCTCTCCTAGTTTCCCCTCTGGAAAAAAAAAACTGTTCCTTCCCCCTTCCCCTGCTCACCAACTCAGCCTCTCCCAATTCCTGCCACTGGCATTCCCCTACGCAGGGGCATAGAACCTTCACAGGGCCAAGGGCCTCTCCTCCCATTGATGATTGACTTGGTTATCCTCTGTTACATTGCTGCTGGAGCAATTAGTTCCACCATGTGTACTCTTTGATTGGTGGTTTAGTCCCTGGAAGGTCTGAGGGTATTACTTAGTTCAGATTGTTGTTTGTCCTAAGGGGCTGCAAGCCCTTCGGCTCCTTGCGTCCTTTCTCTAGCTCCTTCATTGAGGACCCTGTACTCACTCTAATGGATGGCTGTCAGCCATCTACTTCTATATTAGTCAGGTACTGTCAGAGCCTCTCAGGAGACAGCTATATTAGGCTCCTATCAGTCAGCACTTACTAGCATCCAGAATAGTGTCTGGATTTGTTGGTTGACATGGGAAGGATTCCCAAGTGGAGCAGTCTCTGGATTGTCCTTCCTTCAGTCTCTGCTTCATAGTTAGCCTCTGCAACTCCTTCCATGGATATTTTGTTCCACCTTTTAAGAAGGAATGAAGTATCCACACTTTGGTCTTCCTTCTTCTTGAGTTTCTTGTGGTTTGTGGTTTGTGGATTGTGCTTGGTGTATTCTGATCTTCTGGACTAATATCCACCTATCAGAGGATACATACCATGTGTGTTCTTTTGTGATTGAGCTAACTCACTCAGGAAGATATTCTCCAGATCCATCCATTTCCCTAAGAATTTCATAAATTCATTGTTTT
>NW_022196896.1:125719154-125743991 GCF_008632895.1 Mastomys coucha
GCTGGCTCCAGACCCCTGGTGAGCCGAGCCTAGCTGCTGTCTCAATGTAGTCAGCAGGACCATCACACTTTTCTATTAGTTTCTTTGTATCTGGTTGTTTTATGAAGGTCCCTGATCCACTTGGACTTGAGCTTTGTACAAGGAGATAGGAGTGGATCAATTTGCATTCTTCTACATGTGAACTGTCAGTTGAGCCAGCACCATTTTTTGAAAATGCTGTCTTTTTTCCACTGGATGGTTTTAGCTCCTTTGTTAAAGATCAAGTGACCATAGGTGTATGGGTTCATTTCTGGGTCTTCAATTCTATTCCATTGATCTGCCTGCCTGTCACTGTACCAATACCATGCAGTTTTTATCACAATTGCTCTGTAGTACAGCTTAAGGTCCAGGATGGTGATTCCACCAAAGGTTCTTTTATTGTTGAGAATAGTTTTCACTATCCTGTGTTTTTTATTATTCCAGATGAATTTGCAAATTGATCTTTCTAAGTCTGTGGAGTTGGAATTTTGATGGGGATTATTACACTGAATCTGTAGATTCTTTTTGGCAAGATGGACATTTTTATTATGTTAATCCTGTCAATCCACGAGCATGGGAGATCTTTTCATCTTCTGAGATCTTCAATTTCCTTCTTCAGAGACATGAAGTTCTTGTCAAATAGATCTTTTACTTGCTTAGATAGAGTCACACCAAGGTATTTTATATTATTTGTGACTATTGTGAAGGGTGTTGTTTCCCTAATTTCTTTCTCAGCTGGTTATCCTTTGTGTAGAGGAAGGCCAGTAATTTGCTTGAGTTAATTTTATATCCAGCTACTTTGCTGAAGTTGTTTATCAGGTTTAGGAGCTCTCTGGTGAAATTTTTGTAGTCACTTAAGTATATTATCATATCATCAGCAAATAGTGATAATTTGACTTCTTCCTTTCCAATTAGTATCCCGTTGATCTCCTTTTTGTTGTCTGATTGCTCTGGCTAGGACTTCAAGTACAATATTGAATAGGTAAGGAGAGAGTGGGCAGCCTTGCCTAGACCCTGATTTTAGTGGGATGTGTTCAAGTTTCTCTCCATTTAGTTTGATGTTGGCCACTGGTTTGCTGTATATTGCTTTTAC
This sequence comes from Mastomys coucha, assembly GCF_008632895.1. Classification (NCBI taxonomy): domain Eukaryota; kingdom Metazoa; phylum Chordata; class Mammalia; order Rodentia; family Muridae; genus Mastomys; species Mastomys coucha. The sequence goes on from NW_022196896.1 coordinate 125,720,266, forward strand.
TATGTTCAAATATGAGCCTTGAATTCCTGACCTTTCCAAGACTTTTATCATGAAGGGATGTTGGATTTTGTCAAATGCTTTCTCAGCATCTAATGAGATGATCATGTGGCTTTTTTCTTTGAGTTTGTATATATAGTGAATTATGTTGATGGATTTCCATATATTGAACCATCCCTGCATCCCTGGGATGAAGCCTACTTGATCATGATGGATGATCATGGTTTTGTTCAATTCCTTCACCTGTTTGGTTGTGCTTTCATGTAATTCGTTAAGGGATTTTTGTGTTTCCTCTTTAAGGGCTTGTACCTCTTTACCTTTATTACTTTAAGGGAGTTATTCATGTTCTTCTTAAATTCCTCTATCACCATTGTGAGATATGATTTTAGATCCAAATCTTGCTTTTCCAGGGGTTTGGGATATCCAGGACTTGCTGTGGTAGGAGTACTAGGTTCTGATGAAGCCAAGTAGTCTTAGTTTCTGTTGATAAGATTCTTGCATTTGTCTTTTGCCATCTGTTGATCTCTTGTGTTAGATGTATTTGCTGTCTCTGGCTGGAGCTTGTTCCTCCTGTGGGTCTGTAAGGCTGTGTCAGCACTTCTAGAAGATCAACTTTCCTCTGGTAAAACCCGGGCATAGAGGGCTGTGGATCAGTCATCCCTCCTGAGACCTGGGGTCAGAGCACACCCTGGATATAGGCTCTCTCCTTACAGAAAAGGTGCAAAGAGGGCTGTGGATCTGCCGTCCTTCCTAGGTGTAGAAGGAGGTAGAGAGGATCCTGTCCCAGCTTCCCTGCCACTTCTGAGGCCTGTGCCTTCTGGCTGGCCCTGCCTTAAAAAGTCACCGGAAAGAAAATCAAGTCTTATGACAACTTGACACTAGCTAGAATTATTAGAGAGGAGGGAATATGAATTGAAGAAAAAATCCTTCATAAGATTGTTCCACAGGAATCCCAGTAAAAGCATTTTCTCAATCAGTGATCAATGTAGGAGACTTGTTTACAATCTGAACTTTGAGACTACAGGAGTTGATTCATTCCTTTAAAATTATTGTGTTGTTGAAGGGAATAAAAATGGAGACCTGGTCTAAGGATTGTTTAGTTTTCAAATTTAAGTTAAAATTCAAAATTTTGTCTTAAATACGTCTATTAAAAATATTAGAGCCAGGGTAGCCAATCAGAAACTTCAAACTCATTTTATTTATTCATCTCAGACAATTCAGTCTAGACCTGGAAAGGACTGTGTAACTGTTTGACCCAACTCTATGTGTTTGCTTCTCACCTTTGCACTCAGTCTAAGTCCTTCCATCTGTGATTGTTGCTGGAGCCCCAAATTCCCTTCCTTTTGTGCTTCTTTCTATGTGAATTATATATATTCAAATATGCTCTAAGCTCTTGTTGTTGTGACTAAACCCTATTATTGATACTATTAATGACAACTTCCTGAACCTGACAAACATCCATGCACACAGATCAACCTGAATATTTATCTGATTTTATTTTTTAAATCTACAGAGCTTGTAAAGCATTACCACTAAGATATTTTAAGTACTTTTCTCTTTGAGAAGTTGTATTTAGGAGTCTCACAGACTCCTTTGATTTTTGTCTACTGGTGGCATCTTATATTTGCTACTTCCGAAGAACCACTCTTACTTGGAAATTATTTTGTTGGCTGAGAAAGACGCATTTCACCTTACGTTTTTGTGCAAGGTTAAAAATGTTTCCTCTAATCTGAGTTGGAAACTGAAGAGTCTTAATTAGTTTATTTCTGTTACAGTTACTTCTTGTAGGTGAATCAAGTGTCATTTTTTTTATTTAATTTAAACATTCTTCTTGGGAAGTCTCCTCAGCCCTGCCCTAAGCTTTACTGGTGTATAATCCAAGTGGCATATTTTCATAGTCATCACAGGATTTGCTTCTATAAGACATCATGAAACTGCTCTTCTTCTAGACTCCTGATTGCTCTCTCAGTCTCCAGTGATATATAGCTCTCTACTCCTTTAACCAAACCCACCGGTGAAACATGGTTTAACGTTATGCTAAATTAGTTAACAATTTTTGTTCCAACTATTTACTGTTTGAATACCATCATAAAATGGAGTTGCCTCAAATAAGGCTTTATTTCAAAATAATGAGTTTTCTGTGTTCAGTTTCTTAACCTATTTGTGATGCCAGATTTAACTGTGGTTGCTACTTCATCTATTCCACTTTTAAGCATTTCTTAGAGATTGAAAACTAGGACTTTCTCTTATATGACAGATTCTCCTACAGACAAGCATTATTCATCTCTGACTCAGACTTCTTTGCAGAAAAATGACCTTGAAACCAGGGGGCAAATTTCAAGGAGCCAAAGCACTTAGAATGCTTCTGTAGTAAATATGACTTGCTTGTTAATAATAGGTAACCAAAGCATGCACAACCAAACCATTAAGCAAGGTGTGAAGAATCTTTGAAAAGAAAAATAATCTAGGATATACAAGTAACCTTAATCTTGCTCAGTCTGCCAACGTAACTGAAAGCTATATTTACTGACTTATTTTGTGTCAGTTTGACACAAGGTAGACTCATCAGAGAGGAAGGAACATCAACTGATGAAATGGCTCCAGAAGAGGAAATACCAGCTGCAAGGTATTTTCTTAATTGGTAATTGATGGGTGAGGGCTCAGCCCCCTGTGGTTGGTGCTATCTCTGGGCTGGTGGTCCTGGGTTTTATAAGAAAGCAGGCTGAGCAAACCAGGGGAAGCATACCAGTAAGCAATATGATTCCATGGCCTCTGTTTTAGCCCTTGCCTTCAAGATACAATAAAGCAAGGGATAGTCAGCCGAGTGGGGAAAGAAATGAACTAATTTATAAAAATGGTGAGATTTTTCTGTGAGTGCACTCACCCTATGCCTTTCATGGCTCCTAAATCAGATGTGGACAACAATGACACATTGGTTTCCAGGTTGGTATGGACACTGGAGTACTTGAAAAACAATAGCAACTTTTCTCCTCCCTCCCTCCCTCCTTCCCTCCTTCCTTCCCTCCCTTCCTTCCTCCTTCCCTCCCTCCCTCCTTTCTTCCTTCTTTCCTTCCTTACTTCCTTTCTTCATTATTGGAACATTGGGTTATAAGCTGGAAACAGGGCTTTAAGTGGAGCCTCTCTAAAGACTGTGGGCCACTAAGGACTACTCTTCAGGATTTACTCCCAGCCTCATTTCTTTTGCTCTCTCTGATTCCTTAATATCAAGACACCATGACAAGGTCTTTCTCACTCATGTCACCATGGCTTTCCGTCCATCATCATCTGTATTTCCTCACTACTTTAATTCAACTAAACCATTCTTCCCTCAAGGGGTTACTGAACAAGTGTATCGTTTACTTTCCTGTTGCTGTGCTGAAACATTTTCATTTCTGTTGTTGTGGTCAATGTTAGGAACACCAGAATACTTCAGGCAAAAGCTGTTTATTTCCTTTTAAAGTTACAGTTCATCATGAAGACAGCTCAGGGCAGGAACTCCAAGGAGGAATCTGAAGTCTTGGTTGAAGCAGAGATAAAGGAGGAACAGTAGTGAGGAGAACAAACACCATGATCAAAAGCAAGTTACAGTGAAAGGCTTATTGTGAATTAAAATGTCAAGGAGATAGATACTCCACAGTGCTAGGGTAGGCAGAGCATGGTGGCACATACAGGATACTGATTGATCACATTTTCAAAACACACACAGGAGTGAAAATCACAGCAAGGTGGCCCCAGCTCTCCAAAGCATGCCACTAACTAGGGGCCAAAATCACAAATACTAGAGCCGATGGGGAACATTTCTCATCCAAATGCATTCCACACCCAACTCCCCTAGGCTTGCAGGCATATTATAATACAGAATGCAGTTGTGCCTACTTTGAAAGGTCATCATAGTCTTTCACGTTCTCAACACTGCCTTAAAGTTCAAACACTCCTCTGTGATTCAAGGCAGCATTTTAATTTTAACCCCTTACGAAGCCACATAGAATATAATTACCATCCAAATGGAGAAATTGGGACAGAAAGGAAAAATATTTGGAAATAACAAACCAAAGCCCAGTGGAGCAAACATCATATTCTGTGGTTTAGGCTCTGTGTTTGACACTTTAGTTCCCAAAGGCTCAGGCAGGTCTGTTCTTCCAGCTCGAGTGCCTTCAACATCCATGTCTCTTTTGGGCTGGCTGCACATCGTCAACATCCATGTCTCTCTTGGGCTGGCTGCACATCGTATGCAGCTCTTTGGTGCAACAGCCTCATGACTGGCATCTCAAAATATTTGAGTGTCAATTTTAACTTGTGTTTCAGTTCCACTGCTTTAAAAATGGTCTCCTGGGGCCTTTTTGCAAAGATCCTCTCCTTATGATATGTGCCCCCTCAGCAGCAATATGAAACTGTGGAGAAAAATATCTATGACCCCCCCATCCTTATGCCTTTCATGGATCCCAAATCAAAATATAGACACCACCACCATATTGGTTGCCAGGTTGGTATGGACGCTGCAGCACTTGAAAAAGAGTAGCAACCTTCTTTCTTTCTTCCCTCCTTTCTTTCTTCCCTCCTTTCTTTCTTTCTTTCTTTCTTTCTTTCTTTCTTTCTTTCTTTCTTTCTCCCTTCCTTCCTTCTTTCTTTCTTTCTTTCTTTCTTTCTTTCTTTCTTTCTTTCTTTCTTTCTTTCTTCATTTCTTCCATTCTTTTTCTCTCTCTTTCCTTCCCCTCCCTCTCTTCCTTCTTTTCTACCTTCTTTCCTTCCTTAGGGTTTTCTCTTCTTGAAGCACACAAGATTAGTTGGTTGGGGATACTTTTAAAATTCTTATTGTTCTCCTGCAATTTAAGAGCACTTGTCTTAAAATGCTAATCTCCTGCATAATTGATGGGTTTCTCTTAAAACATGCTTTGGCATCAACATTCAGATTCTTAGAACTTCTTTTCCTTCCACACTATTTTGGGGCCATTCACTCTTCTTACTTGTTGAGCTGCATATGTATTATTACTAATACTCAGACAAGAGACTCAGTGTTATGCTATCTTGAAATTCCTTCTGCCAAAGAAATTAGTCCATTACTTAGTTTTTTAGAACATGGTTACATAACATAACATGAACGTTGATGTTGTTTTCCCCTTTAAAATCTCTTGAACTAAGTGAGCCTTTACAGTCTGCTATCAGCAAAATTGTCTTGCAGATTTCCAAAGTCTCTCACATTCCTTCAGAAAAATAGATTGTCATGTTCTTCAGAACATCATCCCACTTCTGGCATCACCTTCTCTATTACTTTCTTCATCACTTTCTTTTCTGCTGATGAATTAAAACTCATCCCCAAAGAAACTCATTGAAGACAGAGTTTATTTTAGCTGACCATTCCAGAGTCTTAAAAATAGATTATGATCAAGGAGCATGGTATTGAGTGCTGGGCGGAGTGTCAGGGGCAGATAGCTGGGAGATCATAGAAAAGACAAGATTACGAAAGAAAAAGTAAAAGCAGAATAAGAATTTAACTCAGTGCCTACTGAGGATAGTTCCGTGGGTTCAACCATAAGCATGCCAAACCCCAATTTTTTTGTTAGTGTGAATATTTATTTCCCATAAGCCACTTTGCTACCATTTGATATATTTCACAGTAACTTCAATTTTATAAACTAATTCTTCATTAACTTCAGTCTTATTTTTGAACTTCTGTTAAATTAGTTTAATTTTATATCATCTTTTGTTAGATAATTGTTCATATGTGAGTTTATAGTTGCAGTAATTCTTTGATTAAATATTTACTTAGCCATGATGGAAAGCATCTTTTATTACAAAAGTTCTGACAGAAAAATATCCTTTCCCTACATTTTGGTAGGATTTTGTTCCTAGAACCAGAACAAGTCAATAGGGGTTCACAGTTTGAGTTTATCATTTCAGAGCTCACACTGGTACAAATATATGTATGGATGATGTGATTGTTAAATGGGTATACATCAGGCCTAATAGAAGGAAATGAATATCCATAATTAAATTTTTATATGTTATAGCTAGCAGTGCTGAAATAAATATCTGTCACTGACATAAATGTTAAATGGTTATGTGTCAGCATCTAGAGCATGGGAATTAATATCCTCAATTAAACATCTATATGTTATATAAGACTTAGAAACAGACATGCCCAGGGATTCAGAAACACTGCACAATTTTTACTTTCATTTAAGAAAAGAAACTATCTCCATATTTTCCCTTTTTGGGAAACTTGATAAAGACAAGATTTTTAAGGTATTTAATTTACAGAATAACTTCAAATTTTAAACTGTAAATGGTCCATAAGTCATTTAACATTCCCTTAAGATTTCAATTTCCTAGTATAATAAAAGCTGAGTTCCTCTCTTCCTCTCACTTTATTAATCATCCTTAACCACATCTACATGGTTGAAAGTTAAAATGAGAAGAAATACTATCAACATTAGTAAAGTTAAGAAGAACTCTATATTACAATACCACAAACTACTCAATTTATAATTAGAAAACATCTCAGTATTTTAGTTTTTTATATAACACATTTTTCTGTATAGTATCAATGCAGTAAAAATAATTTTTTAGACATCTGAAAACACTTTCCTTCAGGAGAGCAATGATATTCAGGTTTTTGAATACCTAAAGATAAAAGATGAAGGTAATGACTGCAGGACTAGACTACACAGATGTGTTGACACAGCAGACAGCGTTGAGATCATGCCATATTCTGGGATTCACTTGGAGGTGCTCTTTACATTAGTATTATAAAATGTTATCTATTGATGACATGCCTAGCAGGCCACATTTATAATTTCTGCCACTAGGGAATCTGGGTCATGAGAATCATAATTTTAAGGATGGCATAAAATGCTTAGTGAGATTATTTTCCATTTTATTATAGTTCATTAATTGTGAAAATTACAGTGAGAGGACAGAGCCAGACAGAGCCAGGCTGACTCTATGACAGACTGAGCACTAGCAGTTTAGGAGACTAGAACTAAGTTTATGTTTTCCAGAGTTGGAAAAGTCATTCTATTCCACCACCTATCCTGAACCAACCTCACGGGCAGCCAAGGAGGAGTTGTAGAAGTTGCCCTTCCATCTAGTTTGTGTCAAGTATAGTTAATCACCAAAAGTTCCCCAAATCCCCCGGAGTCTTAGCCAATCACAAAGGCACCCATTTCCTTGGAGATAGAGCTGACCAGTCAAGGGAAAGAAAGGTAAAGGCCATACACTCCAACCCTATCAGGCTTTAAATTGACCCTGCAAAGTCCACACTTCTATCTTCCATCCCAAAGTATGGTAGACCTCTGAATGCAGGTTCTCTGAAGAATAAACATTCTTTGCTCTTACATACTATTTGAGTGTGGGGAAACATTCTTTTCAAATCAAGGAGCCTTACAATGTGTTTTGTTAGGACATGTAATGTATGATATAATAAAGTTTGATCATCTTCTGTCCCCTATTACCATAACCTTCTCCCTTCTACCAGTTCCTTTTTACCACCTCTATGCCCTCCCACTCTCATGTGTAATCATTCAATTGTTTTCTTTGTTTATATTAAATAAACAGAACATGTAAATAAATGAATAGGTAAAAAGATATCCAGAATTACAGTTCTGCACTAAAGGACTGGCATTAGACACGAAAAGAAAATGCCAAATTCAGTAGTCAGGGAATCTTTCCTGAAAATTCAGTCAGGATAGAGTTTATTAGATATTTGAAAAAAAAAACAGCTTGTTAACACATTTAGATAATTGAACCATGTATAAAAAATATAATACTACAAAACATACCAATATGATCATAATATATTGATTCTGCTTAAGTAATGATAATTTAGACATATCTCTTACAAGTTATTTCTTTTGATGTAGCATTCACATTAAAGTAAATACATTTATAAGTATATATCAATACATAACACACATATGCATATTGTACAACTTTGGCTTTTAGTACAAAATCAAATTTGTAAATTGTAGTTTCCACTGAATTTGTTCCTAATCATTTGTCCTCAAGAGTTCTCCATTTTCATGACAAATCAAGCTGCTACAATCCACATTCAACAAAACGTCTGCACATGGATCCTGGCGACCACATGCTGCAGTTGCTTTGACTCCTTGAAGAGCAGGACGGTAAGGTAGTCACTAAGGCCAAGAAACAAGCGTCGAGGGACTCTACTATAATAAGAACATATGCTTGTGTTCCTGTGGGGCCAGCAGCCTGTCTACCAGCTGAATCAACACACTCTTAATTTTAAAGATGTTTGCCTTCCTACTTTGGAAGGAATATCACGTCTCAAGAAAAGAAGTGGTATTTGGTTCTCTGAAGTTCTAATACAGACCCAGACCCCAATATATGAGTATTTCAAACTCATAAACTGAGTACTTTTTCTTTCCACCTTGTAAAGCTTTTTCCTTTCTGTGATTATCTTCGGCTGAATATATGTGAACATTCTGGAAATACAAAACACTCTGAGCATATCACTGGTCGGTTGTAGTGAACGCTCTAGAAAAAAGAAACTGAGTGCATTGTCCTTGAGAAAACTTTATTATTAATATTGATAATTATGAATAAATAACCCTTCCAGATATTCATAAAAGCAAATTAAGTTTATAGCAGCATCAGTCATGATACCTCAGAACAGAAAATCAACCTGTCTTCCCTAATTTACTGGCTACAAGTTCCCAGTTATACTCATGAAAGGGCCATATCTATCCTTGTATTTTTAGTTTTATGTTTGTTTGTTTATTTGTTTTGGGAAACATTGTGCTGTGGTTTAAATCTAGAGTATGTGTTGCCCTTTGACCCCAGATAGAGGAGCTGTTTCGTAACACATTGGACCTCTTCCACATGAGGCCCAAGTGACAGAAGAAGTGTCACAAGAGCAGAACGATAGGGACAGAACCACCTGGTTTGGCCAAGGCCTTTGCTTCTCATCCATTCAGATACAGCAGGGCACACAAGAACCTCTAACCACACAGATGAATCCATAGTTGCTACACCTTTCCCTTGTACACATTCCTCTGACCCGAGATCCTTCTCTAAGTTTCTTCCTGTCTTATATTTAGCTACTTAAATCTGAGAAGCACCTGACAAACATTTTCATCCCATGCTGAACAGAAAGTCTGCCGTGTCTTGCCTTATGCCCCCAAATATTGAGGTTATATGTAAATGCTATTCAGCTCAGCTACCTTGTGTCTATTGAATATGAAAACACATGCTGGAAAGAAGGCTTAGAAGCTCAGGGTACACACAGAAGACTGAGTTGTCTTTCCAACAGCCAATCTAGGTGGTCCACAACCACTTGCAGTCCCTCATTGAATGGCATCCAACATGTCTGGCATCTATCAACTCTTGCTCTCGCATGCACATATTTACACACATACATACATACATACATACATACAAATAAGTATAGTTACACAATTATTTAGAAGAAAATGAAACATAACTCTGCATATTTACTTATATATATTTTACTCAACGAATCCAGCTTGTAGTATGAACAATTATACTAAAATTACATAAAAAACACAATTTAAAATATTTACAAGCTTAATGTGTATCAGAGAACAGGAGAGAATAAAAATAATCCAAGAAGTTATGAGAGATTGTGGAAGAACGAAAGACATAAGGACAAATGGTGTGAATGGAATATAAAAATTAAATATTAGGGTTCTTTAATGAATAATACAGTTTTATTTTTACATTTATTCTGTGCTACTTATACATTATGCAATGTTTTAATCACATATGATCCCAATCTCTTCTCATGTACATTGTACTCCTGTTCAACTTCCTGTTCATCTTAGCAAGTGTCTCTACTGTGCATGCACAAACTTAATTAAAAAGAGAAAACCTATTTGAAAAGTTGAAGTTTCCAAAGATATTTTGACAAGACTAAGAAAACTAGAGAACGATAAAGATGAGTAGAAATGTGAGAGAACACTGTCACACCTCAGACTCTTGATTTGCTGAGGTCATTTCTTATAGAATGCTGATAAAGCAAAACAGAAGGAACCAAAACTCACAGGAACTAGATTCCACTATGCAAACCTCTCTCAAAACAACATAAAGTTTATCATTGTGAACACTATGTTCTCATTTTTGACTTTTACATATATAAAAATATTTTAATGTTTTAAAAGATGGTAGCTATTGTAATAAAGCAATGGTACATTTCTCTTTAAAGATTTCATGCAAAGCATTTAAGAAAATATAAGAACTCATCAATACATATCAATGCTGAATATAAGAATACATGTTAGAGAACAATTAATGCAAACGTATTTTATTAATATAATAAATTCCATCAAGAATTTAAAGCACTGTTATGCCTTAGCTCTCCAGCTTTGTCCAGCTCCTTATCGTCTTTAATACAGAATTTTTCATATATCAAAAATTTGTCTATCTAGGCTGCTGGAGAGATGACTGAAAGATTGAGAGCACTTGTCTCCACAGAAACTTGGTTAAATTCTCAGTAATAACTAGGTAGTGCAAAGCTGTCCATAGCTCCGGTTTCAGGGGATCTGACTCAGTAGACACCAGGCATGTGCATGAAAACATAACACTCATATAGATAAAATAAAAATGAATAATTGAAAATGTCATTTGTCTAATTATGTTTTGCTGTAAGTTCACTGTGTTGAACACAGAATGAAGTTTCTCTGGTATAAAAGTAACTCTTATTCACCTGATGCAATTGACATCTCAGAGGCTTATAAACTAGTCTCCTCCTTACCTGAGCCTAGTCCTGGAAGCTTCTAGACTGAGTACAATCATATCATAGCCAGGAAAGTTTTCAATCTCTGAGACTTGCTGCTGAATAAGCTCACCCCACCCTTGCTCCTTTTGAATTCTCATTTGATGGTTCAACTCAGTTGTCCTTGCTCAAACTACTCTTCAAGCTAACTGAATCAATTTGGCTTCTCTCTCTTGGCCTTTTGTTCTGCTTGGTCCCAAACTAACTCTATCCACTGCTTCTAATCTTCTGGCTTCTTCTCATTCTTTGCCATGGTCTGTCTTTACCTGTGTTTAGCTTGTTTTCTTTTCAACCTGTTTCTATAGAACTGCCTTTTCCTCCTTCCCGTCTTTCTCCTCTGCACTGCCTCTGAAGTAGCTTTCCTTTCCCTCTCTCTTCTCCTGAGAGTTGGCCATATCCTATTCTGTCAAAAGTTTCTCTGATTCTTCACATGGTCTCCCATTCAGTAAGACATCACTTTCAAACATGGGTTTTTCGTCTACAAACTAATTTTAATCTTACTGTTTGGGATTAAAGGTGTATTCTCAGGGCTGAGCCACACCAAAACTAGAAATAGTCTCGGAGTTCATAGTATGATCAAATATTGTGCAACATTCTGGTAACGCTGATTTCTATAAGCTATTGTCTATCTATGTTGAATCAAGATCACTTGCCAATAAAGGTGTATAGAAGAGTAGAATATATTTTAAAGTTTTTAATAAATTTCAAAAACTACATTTGTGGTAATTGCTCCCCTTTAATTCCACCAATCGGGAGGCAGATGCTGGTATATATCTGTGATTCGATGTCAGCAGCCTAGCTATTGAGTAATAGACCAGTCAGGGACACACAGCAAAATCATGTCCCAAAAAGAGGAAAAAGAAACTGTATTCATGAAAAATAAATCACAAACCACAGGTATGTTTATAACATCCTCCATCTCCTGAAGATAAAAGAACATGTCAGAAGGGACACTAGCCGTCTTTGTTCGATTGTTTTTGTTCCTTTGTTTCTTTGTTTCATCCCTGCTTTTCTATGGACCACAGGAAGGTCCCTGATGGTAACACTGATCTTCCTCTTCCTCAGTATTGAGGATAAAGCCTTCAACCACCTACTGAGGACGTCCTTTTCATTTGAAGACCTTTAACTTTTGTTTTGCTTCTTTTATTAATTTTTGTTAGTTTTTGAGGGTCTAATTCAAAATCTCCAACTCTTTCCCTAAATTGTTCCAGAGCCCCCACTATCCTTACAAACCCAATCTGTTCCAGGACTTTTCTGGAAATGTTTACAGGATAATTCCTTGCCATCATAGACATGAAATCAAATCATTTTAAGTACCTGTTTAAGTTAAAACTTTATCTTTGATGTTGTTTCATGCTACTTGGCTAAAAGTGTTTATCCATTGTAGAAGTTTCCTGGTGGAGTGCTTTATGTATAAAATCATGTCAGTTGCAAATATAAAAAAGATTACTTCCTTTTTCTTTTCTATCCCCTTGATCTCCTTCAGTTCCTTTACTGCCTTAGCTAAGACTTTTAAGTACTGTGTTGAATAGGAAGGGAGGGAGTGGACAACCATGTCTTTTTCTTGATTTTTGTGGAGTTGCTTTTATTTTCTCTCCCTTTGTGTCGATGTTTGCCGCAGGCTTGATTTGTGAAGGAGTGTTGTATTATGTCATAGGCACGTTGCTTTTTCTAATGACGTGATCATCCACCTTTTGTCCTTAGTTTGCTTATGTAGTGAATTTTACTTGTTGTTTTTATGGATGTAGAACATCTTTACATCTCTAAAACATCAACTTGATCGATGGTTAATCATTTTGATGTATTCATGGATTTGATTAGCAAGTATTTTATTGGGCATTTCTTTTCAGCAATCTCTATTTAGATGTATTGCATATATACATATATATTTGCATATACACGAATGTAGCAATAATCAAAAGAAAAGATTCTATCAGTTTGAGAGTGGGCTGCATGAGAGGGTTTGCAGCATGAAAAAATATGAAGTATTGGAGGTAGGAAAAATGGGAGCAATGTATTTATTTTTACTTAAAATGTATTTTAGTTCTATTTATATTCATAAAGGATTTTGGTCTATGTTTATTTTTTTCTTCTTGAAACTTTGTGTGGTTTAAGAATCAGGACAACAGTGGCTTTTTAAAAACAGAATTAGGAAATAAAGGATATTGTCATTAGTTGTTTAAGTATATGCTAGAATTATGCACTGAATCCAAACAGCTCTGAGCATGTTTGTGGTTGAGGAAGTTTAGTTATGGTTTATAGTTCATAAAGGGTTCCAGGTCATTTTGGATTGATTATTTCATCTTGAATTATCTTTGGCAGGTTATGTATAGCAAAAAATGTTATTCCTTTTAAGTTTTCAGTTTGGTAGAGTGCAGATTTCTAAAGCATACCGTAATGATTATCTAGATTTCTTCTATGTATGTTGGAACATTTCTGCTTTCATCTGAAATTTTTGTTTTTTATTTGGGTCTTTTATCTCAGTCTTTCCTTTAATTTGTCTAAATGTTTATCAGTTTTGTTGATCTTCTTAACTACTTAACTCTTCATTTCATTGATCCTTTGTAGCATTTTTTATTGTGCCTTTTTCATTTATTTCAGCCTTGAGTTTGATTATTTCTTGCTGGCTATCATTGTACATTATTTAGTTTTGTTGTTCTGAAGGTTTTGATGGACCTGAATTTGCTGATATGAAATCTCTCCAGTGATTGTATGTAGGCCTGTAGTGTGATGAACTTGTCTTTAGAACCATTTTGGTTCCATCACATTAGTTTGGGTCTATTGTATTTTCATTGTCAATTACATATATTAAAAAAAAGAGTTCAAAATTCCCTTCTTGATTTCCATCTTGACCCAATTTTTATTCACCCATGAGTTATTAAATTTCCTGGAGTTCATAGACATTTTGTTGATTCAGGAGTTGTTAGAATGCAGATTAAAGATCAGAGTTTTATTTCAATTATGATTAATATACTAAGCTATAATGAAATTATCTTTAAATATTACCAATAAATTATAGACAATACAATTTATTTAGCAAACTTCTTTATAAAAGAAGATATGAAGAACAGTTTGCTATGTAATAGGATGATTAGATGCATACTATATGAAAGTATGTGACACATTTTATTATATTATTTTACAATCTTTGCTTATTTTTATTTAAATATGTATATATACATTTAAATAGTAGCAATCATTTCTATAGGATAAATTATAGAGCTGTATTCATGAATTAATAAATCTATAGTCAAAAGTTATTTACTGAACATTATCTTTTTGAAAGATAAAATGTTACCAGTTCAAAGTTTTTTCTTGATTCTTCTCAAAAGAAAGAATTAAGATAGAAGATGTAGTTGTTACAGAATTCTAAATGGGAGAAATCAGGTGGGAAGAGTGGAGGGAGAGAGTGGAGGACAGCTGAAGAGGGTCTCGTGGGAGAAGGGGAGATGTGCAAACCTAGTTCAGGGAAAGCTTCCTAGAATCTGAGAGTGCTCCCAGGGAGTATTCTACTAAAGAAAGGCACAGAGTCTGGACTGACTGTAATTTACCATTGGTAAAGTTTCCAGTGGAGGAAGTGAGTTACATTCAGTTTAAAAGTTGGCCAACGAGGTCCCATGGAGATACCTAAACAACTCAGACTGATCCTAGGACAGAACGTCACTCTGTGAAACTGACAGCAGGATCCTCCTTGCTGAGGACAGCTTGCAATCAGCTTATTGGATATAGAGGGATTGGAGCCTTCACTCCTACATTATAGTTTCTAGAGCAAATATTCTATAGGCTACGGGGAAAGAAATTGGAATACAAACCCATCCATAAAACTCTACATCTACAATATTTCCTGTCTGCAAAATGTGTTGGGGCAATGACTGTGTAGAACATGTGGAAATGGACAAGCAAAGTTTGGTTTAACTTGAGGCCCACGCCACAAAATGGAGCTTATGAGCTACACTGTGTGGATCTCGAGGAACTAGAAACTAGATTGTCCAGAGATCAAATATGACTAGAAAAAAAATCACTGAAATGACTCCTAATGATATTCTGCTATAGTCATACATTAGTACTTTGTCTATTTGTCATCATAGAAGCTTCTTTTGCAGCAGATGGGAGCAGGTGCAGAGACCAATGGCCAGATGTTAGAGAGAGAGAGAGAGAGAGAGAGAGAGAGAGAGAGAGTCTAAATGGGAGGTCTCCTTTGGTCTCTCCCCTCAAAGATTGGGGAACCGTGTAGAAGAGGGAAAGAAAGGCTGTAGGAGTAAGAGGGGATGGAGAACACCAGGGGAACATGGCCCACTGAATCAACTAAACAGGAATAGCACGGGCTCCATGAGACTGAAAGGGCAAGCAGGAGTTCTGCATGTGTCTAGACCATGTCTTCTGTGTAAATGTTATAGATATCAACTTGATGTTTTTTTGTGGTGTTCCCAGTAATGGTCCCTTTAAAACCTGCTCTTTTCTGAAGAGAAAGTGGAGGGGTGTGGCTATGGAGGAAAGGGGAGGTGGTGATGGCAGTTGGGAATGTAGGGGAAGAACTGTGGTTGGGACTTAATAATAAATAAATTAAATTAGAATATAAGAAATTTGTCTTTTGTAAAGAGATGGTTATGGAAGCCACAGTGAAAAGCAAATTCTTTGAGAAAAGCAGTCCACCAGCATGACATTGGGCTCATCAGCTATGGTCACATGAAGGGACATAAAGAGTGATGAAGAGCTGGGACAGGAAAGGCGCACACTTACACGTGACTGGAACCAGTGTCAGTAACTTTCATGAAATATATTGCTGACCAAACAAATTAATACAGAATGGTCTTGTTGCTTGCTTTTCTTTTTGAGACTGGATCTCTTTACATACTGACTGTCCTGGAAATCACTATGGAGGCCCCATTGGGCTCAGACTCACCATGCTTTTCCTGCTTCTGCCTCTTGCGGTCTGGACTTAAAGGTACATGCCACTGTGTCTAGCAACGAAAAATGCTAACAGGTTTGTGATCAATTATTTGTAAACACCATTTCTCTCAGACTACCCTAAGAAATGATTCTTTAATGAAGCAAGAAATACAGGCCATATAGATAATCAAATAATATCGTTGGTTTAAAATCACAATGAAAGTCTTTCGATGTTTATTACATTCACTTAGCCATCACTTAATCCTGTGATAGATGTACACGGGAGTATGTTGCTGCCCTTGTCTTTAAACTACAGAAATAATAATGCTCTGCATTCTCAGAGTTCAAAGCAAGCATAATATTAAATTAAGTATCCCTCTCCTTATCTATTTCAACCAAGTGGAAAGATGATACAATGTAAAAGGTTCCTATTGCTTCCTGACAAATCCTTCTCAGTTTTGCTCCTTCTGTCACCAGAAAAAAAATCTGTTTTGTTTGTTTTTGTAGTTTGTTTGTTTGTTCTTTTTTTTTTGTTTTAATTGCTTATTTTGAATGACCGGTATGTAACTCCCACCTTAGTGCTGCACTGAGTTGTTTTACCTTTTTGTGTTAAGGATGATGATATTTCTAAGATGAAGGGTTGACCAAAAGGGCACTAACATCTGTCTTTAGTGAACCTCTAGCAGATTATTAATAGGGGTATTTAACAGAGACCTGGGCTCTTATTAATCAACATAGAATTCTTAGTCCAAAAGCTCCTCGGAAGAAGTTATCAATAAAGAATTTTATTGCAACATGAAATTGTGCCAGGCCATTAATATAAAACAAATACAGATAGCACTTACAGATTGAAATTGCAAGTGGATGGATGTCATTATGAGAAAATGGATCAAAAACTGCTGAATCTCAATAATCCAATTTTTCACATGCTGTAATTTACAATGGTGACTTACACTTACAAGAGTGAACTGCAGTAAATTACAGATGGATAAAAAGCCTTTCCATCTGAAAATTTTGAATTGTCATTCTTAATTGTGTTACCTTATTGCCTTGGGGGGGGGAATTTCTACTTTCTCAAATATAAACCTTTTCTGTAATATGGTGTATTTCCAAGAGTTTTTTTTTTTTCTTGTGTGTGTTAGTGCATTATTTTATGTAACAAATCACCTGAGATGTAGATAACATAGAGGAGATGGACTTTGCTTGGTGAAGGGTCTTGTGAGGTCAGTGTTAGAGAACCAGCATGTGCGTGCCTGGGAAGAGGACCTTCTTGCTAAGGGAGCATGATGGGTACCACTGCATGCTGATATAGAACTAATTGGCTTTGACAAGCAAACTCCATCACCAAGCTATTCACCGATGGACTCTTCCTTCCTCACCAGATGACCTCCAAATATTCCACCCCACATGCCATTAACCTCAAAATCTGTGGCTGAATTTCCCAACCTGTGAAAATCTATAATTTCTGAACCATTAATTGTCTTGTTATTTTCAATTAAATGCTGATACATTTGCTCTGTTATTTAAGTACAAACTCGTTTTAAATATTTCCTCCATAATTTTTGTGGTCTATCAAATATTTGTTTCTAAATGAAGATTTGGAGACTGCAAGTAACAGGTCAATTTACCAATCTTAAAATTATTTTTAATACTTCTACTAGAACCTCAGGCATTTACATGGCATATTTTATAAATAATAAGAAGAAAAATTTAAGACAATTATTGTCATTATTTGAAGAATTTCTACTGAGTACTTCACTCTTAGAAATAAACATTTCTGTATTTTGTCAGGACAGCTGATGGGAGGGCCACTGAGTGTGGAATGTGCTTAGTGCTCACCTCAGAGATAAGCTCCCCCCTCCTAACTAACCCTTTCTCCTTTTTCTCCTCTCTTGATTCTACTTTTCCTCTCTCTTCTTCATTCCCTACCTTGCTTTTTATTTTAAATCTTAGGGATCAAAAAGAGATAGTCCTAGCTTGCTTCAGTTGGGGTATTCTAGAACATTCCTGGAAGAAAACACCAATTCATTCATACCATTCATGTAAATGAATTACTTAACAATCATGTGGCTGAATAGCACTTATCAGAAATTATGAAAGAGATGGAATAAAGTGCTATTCTGCCAACATGGAAATTGGTAGGATCTTTGACATATTGATGCTATTAATATCATTTTAATTTTATATTTTAAAAAATATTTTTCATAAATTTCTATTTATCTTCTAAATTGTGGTGAATAGACTTTTCTAAGTGTATATATATGCATATATACACATGCATATACACATATATATTCATATTTATCACATATCTTTATATATACTACATATCTTTCTGCATATATCAAATACATTTTACATATGTTATCATATATGTGTATATCCTATACATGTATATATCATATATATGCTTAATGGGGAAATTAACATGATTATTCATGTGTAAGTACCTATAAGCAGTCTTTCCTACACAATATTTCATTGAACCTTTTATGTAGGCAATGAAATAGCTTTCATTTATTTTTAACCTTGTTGGAAAATCAGCTTATCAAGTTTATACAAAAATATACATTTTTATTTCATAACCCAATCTGATAACTCAATCATAAGCCTTATATTGGAAGAAAGTAAGGCTTGCACCATTTTGAAATTTCACCAATACCCATGGAGTATGAGAGTACACGTGTGTGTTAGCAGAGAAATGCAATGGTAGTTAGATGGCTCCGTGGATAAAGGCTCTCTCTCTCTCTCTCTCTCTCTCTCTCTCTCTCTCTCTCTCTCTCTCAGGAAGTCCCGTGACGTGAGTTCAATTCCTACAGCACACAGCAAGGTAGCAAAAGCCCAACAGTTTCAACGATGTTGTGCTCTGACCTCTGTATTCACACTGGCATGCTTGCCTGAGCGCGTGCTCCTGTGCGCGAGCACACTCACCCACACCACTCATTTAAGAGTTGTTTTTAAAAATTAAACTGTAGAAAATATAATAAACCTTTAGTGAAACGTCGTTTACCTTCAGTGAGCCTGTTCTGTGACCCCGTGGGTCATTTTCTGGTTTATCATTCCTAGAAGCTGGATTCAGATCTGAGCCCTCGGCATGTCTGGGTAGGCTTTAGCATATTGTAGAATGCTCAGAAATGGGAGGCCTATTATTGACTACATTGTGAGTTTAAAGTTGGCCTGGAGTGCATATGATGATGTTTTTAAAATGCAAAAATAGCAGAAACAAAGAATACTTTTTAAATGTCATGAAATAAAATGCATTATATAAAACAGTAAAATTCAAGTTCAGCAAAATAGTTACTTTTTATAAGTTGAGCATTTTAACCTACTGGTGTGTGTGTGTGTGTGTCTGCGCCTGTGTGTGTGTGTTTGTTTGTTTATGTTTGAAAAATCATCAAACAATAGTTTACTCTGAATGTATTGTTTAGTCATTTCATAGATTTTGCATCTTGTGTGTTTCAATAGCAATTCATTGAAAAATGCAAATGATTTATTTTTATTGAAATGCTCTCCAACACTACCTGCTCTTTGAAGTTTGGAAGTGCATACAAATATTGCAATTACAAAAATCTTAGCAGTGAGCTAGACTAACCACAAATTGATCTTGTAATTACAAATGGTGCATGCAGAACTCAATACATTTTTAATGTTCAAATTAAGACACACTAATTACACAGTAACTGCTAAATAAATGGCATATAATTGAGAGTTATGCTGAAGAGTGCAGCACAGCTTTTGATGTTTCTAATCATGGGGAAACCTGCTCTGTGCTGGTGCGATGGTAACTCTGATGAACAGTGATTTTTCCAGAAAAGATTTGATGGAAATTTTGCCCTCACATAATTTCAGGAACTTTTGTCTTCATTGACTTAGTTTGGAAAGTTTATAAACTTCTAATATTTGTTCTGTAAAGTTCCATAGTGATTATTTCATCATAAAGAGGACAATTAATGTAAAATAAAACAAATATCTCAAACCAAGTTCTGTTAAAATCCTTATGACAAATATACTCCAAAATAAAATAAGTAGGGCAACATGTTACAAATTACAGTTACAATTTGTTTTTAAATATTTTAACAGTTTGATGATCAGATGATTATGAAAAAAAATTAAAAGTAAGAGAAATCGCAACAGAATGGCCAAGAAGAAATTAAAGAAATGTCCAAATTATTTGGTTATCAGAGAAATGTAAATCAAAATGACCATGAGATTCTACCTCACACTAATGAGAATGTCTAAGATCAAGAACTCAGGTAACAGCACATGTTGGTGAGGATGTAGAGAAAGAAGAACACTTCTCCATTGCTGATGGGATTGCGAACTGGTACAACAACTCTGGAAATCAATCTGGTGGTTCCTCAGAAAATTAGAAATAGTTCTACTTGTAGACACAATTACACCACTCTTGGGTGTATACCCAAAAGATTCCCCATGATGCCACAGGGGGACATGCTCCACTATGTTTACAGTGGCCTTATTTGTGATAAGAAGCTGGAAACAACCCAGATGTCCCTCAACTGAAGAATGGACACAGAAAATGTGGTTTATTTACACAATGGAATACTATTCAGTTACTAAAAATGAAGACATTATGAATTTTGCAGGCAAATAGATATCATCTTAATTGAGGTAATGCAGACCCAAAAGGCTATACATGGTATGCACTCACTGATAAGTGGATTTCAGCCAAAAAGTGCAGAATACCTAGGATATTATCTGCAGACCTCAATAAATATAACAAGCAGAATGGCCCAAGTGAGGAGGTTTCAATCCCACTTAGAGGGGAAAGAAAATAATCACTGAGGCAGAAGGAAGGAGGGAGGGACCTGGGTGGGAGAGCTGAGGGGAAAAGGGGAACAGGATCAGGTGAGGGGGCAAGAGAGGGAGAGGAGAATGAATGGAAATATGCAGCCTCAGTGTGTGTGTGTGTGTGTGTGTGTGTGTGTGTGTGTGTGTGTGTGTATGTGTGTAGGGACTCCATAGAAAGTATGAGAGACCTGGGAGGTGAGAGACTCTAAGGACTCAATGGGGGTATTGGGGAGAGGGAACTCAAAGAGCTCATCTCTAGTAGATAGACAGGGCCTCAAGGGGAGGGACAGGGTTACTAACACACAGTCAAAATCTCTGACCCAGAATTGTTCCTGTCTAAAAGAACTGCAGGCACAAAATGGAGAATATACAGAAGAAAAGGCAGTTTAGTGACCAATTCAACTTGGGATCCATCTCATGGGAGGGTACCAAGGTCTGACACTATTACTGATGCTATGATGTGCTTACAGACAGGAGCTTAGCATGGCTGTCCCCTGAGAGGCCCTACCAGCAGCTGACTGAGACAGAAGCAGATACTTACAACCAACCATTGAACTAAAATTGGGGGACCTTATGGTTGAAGATGCTGAAGGAGAGAGTGACCCCAAAGGAAGACCAGCAGTCTTAGCTAACCCTGACCCAGGAAATTCCCAGAGACTGAGTCACCAAAGAGGAACATACACCTGGCACAAATATAACAGAGGTCTGCCTGGTCAGGTCTTAGTGGGAAAAGATGCATTTATTCCTTGAGAGACTTGAGGCCCCAAGGAAAGGGGAGGTTTGGTGTAGGTAGGGTACCTTCAGGAGGCAAGCGGGAGAAGGAATGGGATGAGGAACTGTGGGAGGGTGGATAGAAGCAAGGTAATGGTGGGAATATAAACAAATAAAATAAAAATTGAAAAAACCTACCATATTATATATATGTATATATGTACATATATACATATACATATGTATGTGAGTGTATATATACATATACATATACATATGTATATATGTATATAGAGAGAGGTAGGTAGAGGCTTGTGAAAATTCTAAGGAAGCAGTGCCAACCAACCTTAAAGAGTACCACATTTAATGCCACAGTTTTCTTTAACTGACCATTACTTTCATTTTCTTCAAACAGGTTTCACATTAGCTTTTATTCATTTTTATTGTCCTTAATTCAGAATGTAATTAGACATAAATTGAATGAAGAGAAAGCAGAAAAATGGGAGAGTGGTTGATCAAAATCTATTAAAAAAACTAGAGACTAATTTAAAAAGAAGGAAATAAAATGTCAAAATGGCATGCTTATAGATGTGAGAATTTACCTTCATTCAAGTAATGTGAACTGCAAGGGAAGAAAAGAAGAAATATGAGAGACGATTCCAAAATTCATTGAGTAGAAGTAAAAAAGAGTTACAGAATGGTAGTAAAGAGCAGAAAATGTTACTCTAAATATAATCTATCTTTTGAAAAAATATTTTATTTTATAATCCAAATGGTAAAGTATAGAATGTTACTCTAAATATAATCTACATTAATAGAATGAAAAGAATGGGCTGTGTGATTTCCTTCTTAATGAATTTGAAAATGTGTTGTATATTTTATGTTTCACAGTTATAGCACAATCACTTCAAATTTAAAATCAGATCCAATATAATAGGTACATATCTAGATTCAGTGGTCATCTTATAGTTGTGTGAAAACTTTGATGCATTGAGGTTGTAAAAATATATGCCAAAAATCTTTCCAAACTAGATTAAGTCAAGAAGTAGTAAAATCTAGTGACACATAATTTACTGAAAAATACTTTCATGTACTATTTATACAATGTGTTTGATTTTAAAATAGGTGTGCACCAGGAAGCCACAACCTTTACCAAGTACATAAACATTTTAATTGCCTCCAGGAGGTCCCTTGTTTATCTTTATTAATGTTACCTCCTGTTTGCTTACATGGTGAGACTACTCAAAAGCTACCCTTTTAGACTTTTAAGTACCCAGCACTTAAAAACTACCTCTAATGAGATATCTCCATGACTAATTCACCTTACATAAATGGCCCCTTGTATATTATGTCTAACTATTCCCCAGTTCATTCTTCCTAATTCATCTACTCAATGATTCTATGGATTTAAGTATTGAACAATTCATCATTTAGCTTGAAATGTTTAATATTTACTCTCTTTATGTGATTGGTTTTTTTCCTTTAAGCAATGCCACTCTGAATCATTGCTTCTGCAGATGACCCTATTCAGTTTTAAAATCTTTAATTTTTCTATCAAATTCACTAATATTTTTCCTCATTAACTCAATGTTAGGCATTTTAGTTGCTACCATGTCTTATTTCTAATGAAACTGTGGTGACAGCTAAATATAGACACTTGATTCTTATAAGCACATATCATATATTTAATTTAATCTAATATTTTTTAATTAAAGAACTAAAATTCACAAAAATAATTTAAATAATGAAAGAATTTATTGAGGATATGCAGCAATCTTAGCAAACCTCATTGCATAACATAATTAATCTTTGGACCTTACAGTGAATTTCTAATCCCTTGAGGCCCAGGTATGATCACTTGAAATATTGACTTTGTCATGGTAAGTTGGCATTTTTCACTAGGCAAAGAAATATTGGAGGCTAGTCAATATTTACATTAATGCATGATTATTAGAACATTTCCTACATCAATGTTATGTGAAGAATGCTCCCCAATTATCTGATTGGTTAATAAAGCACTGATTGGCCTATGGATGGGCAGAGGAGATTGGAAGTCTGGACTTCTGACCCCAGTCAGAGGTCCCAGGGAGAAGGATGTAGAAGAAGGGCCACAAGGGAGAAGTGAGAGAAATCGCAGACCAAGAGATCGCTATGAGGCAGGGGATCCAGGAGGAGGCTTGATGAGCAGGTCTCCGAGGGATTCACTTTGGGCAGAGCAATCAGGGGCAAGAGTCTGACTGAAGGTGAAGGACAATGTGGCTGAGAGCTAGGTAACTTAGAGGGTTAGAGTAGTTGCATGTCTACTCAGCCTAGGCTGGCAGCTTATTAATAAACTTAATAGCTCTTTGGCTCAACTATTTGGGAGCTACTGGGCACAGACAAGATTTTCATAGTAATTAGGTACAGGATTTGTTGAAATAAGAACAAATATTTTGAAGAATGTAACATATTGGACAATACATGATTTTCAGTAATTTCATCTATTGGTTTGTCTTTTCACTTAAAGCAATTTTTTATACATATAGTCTGGGTCTCTCCCTCTCTCTCTCTCTCTCTCTCTCTCTCTCTC
>NW_022196896.1:125744122-125767227 GCF_008632895.1 Mastomys coucha
CACACACACTAAACACGTAAATTAAAAAAGGAAAAACAAAACCACTAAAGTTCCAAATCTTATATTGCCGCGGCCCTTCCTCAGTGTGAGGAAGGTCTTAAAGAAAGGCAGGAATGGGAGCAGTGCTGATTCAATCATGACTCAAAGTCAGATGTAGATGCAGGTACTCTCTCTGTTCCCTGATGATTCTTATCATTCTTTCCTCCTCTCCTTTCTTCCTTCTTCCCATGTTTTTGACTTCTCCCATCCAGAGAGCCTGAACCCAGTCTTTTATTGAGCCAAGTTATATAATCAAGGCCTTGTTCATTATTAATAATCTTAAAATTTTCTTAAATTTACATACATTCTATGAGTCCTAGATCAATAGTCCCAATCCCCATTTCCTTAGCGCAGAAACTAAACATAAAGCAAAAGCACATTTCCTTAGAGGTTTGCACAACCTGTTCTTTACTGGTGGCTGGGCACAGCTCTTGCAGTTTCCTGGTACAGCAGAGAGGTCTTTAGTAACTATTTTCATATAAGAACAGAGAGATGACAGACTACAAAAATTAAAATGATTCATTACAAAGTTTTAAAATTTATGTAAGTAAAGTTATTAGGTCTCTCTAATATCATTCAAAGCATTATCATCTCCAATTCTTCAATCAGCTAGAAAAACAGTATTGTTTTATATGCTTCTACATGATCTTTAAATTTTCTAATCTTTGCTTCTTCATCCTAGCAATTCCATAGCCATGCATAATTCCTTCTAGTACAACTTATGCCTAAATCATACATAAATTCCTATTTTTCTATCCATGCTTTTTCTTCTTGAGACCACTTTAACTCTCTTTCCTTATTGTCCCCAAGTTCACCATGGCTAATTAATTCAGCAGACATTGGACTGGACAGTACATGTGTTTCCTTATGATTCTCAATTCACGGCCAAGTTTGGCAATGAGCTATTTCTACAAAGGACCATGTAGACTTTCATGGCCTCTGTGGTTATGTTGCCTACGTCCTTTCCCATGGCCCCAGAACCATGGAACCATGGAACCATGGTCCTTTCCCATGGTTCCTCGTCCTCCACAGCCTCATGAGCCCCTCCTTTCCTCATTCTGCAGAACCACATCTGTTTCATTTACTATTGAGTGATTAGCTCAGAGTAATGGTGGAAATATTTTTCCAAGAAAGAAAGACTGTAAGTAAAGTTTCGTCTGTATGGTATTACAGGAATTAAGGAAAGCTCAGGAGACCTCCTCCCTATGCAAAGGACTAGAGACAACTAAGGCGTACTAAAATCCAAAGAGTCTCCCTCCCCCCAAAAGCACAACAGCTGGTTATCCAATACCAAGGTCATCCCCGAAAACACCTCAGTGTTAAGCTTGCTCTTCAAATTCTAGAATCTGTTTTATGATAATATTCACTGTTGTCCAAAGCATGAAGCAAACCCTCTAATTCTTAAGATGGAAGTCCTTAACCATCCACAGTTAACAAGATGTTCAGACTTGCTCATTCCTTAATACCAGGAATTTTATCTAATCCCAGAACACTGGTTGAAAAACTCTCTACTTTGAATTTGCAAATATCCAGAATGTTTTCTTTAGTAGTTAACAAGGTTCTTTTAAATTTTCATTAATTTATTGATGTATCTTCCATTTCTGGATAATGAGCTTCTACAGAGTATTGTTTTCTTCATGCCCTAAAGTTGTTAGATCATCTAATTATAATATACAGGTCAGGTAAATAGAGTACTAAATTAGATGCAAGGAGAGAAAAGAAACATAAAGGACCATCAAAAACCCAAGACCTCTTGCTTTGAACTTAATATTCTTAATGAGCATTGTGCTAGTACCATCTTTTTCTAAATGACACTTTTATTGCATATTGGATGATTTCTTCAAAGCAACAACAACAAAACCAGCTTATAATTATAAAACTAACTTAAAATTAAAGATCAAATAATAATCTTGGAGAAACTTTAATAAGTAGAACACCATTTTGATCTTAAGATCAGTTTTATATTTTTCATGCTTATTAGATGTAACAAGTTCAGGACAATGATGAGTAGAGAAACTAATGGGAAAAATGTTCTTCGCTACCAATTGTACCCAATTTTTTGACATAAACAATGGTATAGCTGTGCCTTGACATACCCACTTTGGCCAGAATCCTACAACTTACACATGCAGCATGCATCTAAGTCCCTAATGACTGCATCTGTTCTGAAAAAGGTGGATCAGAAAATAAAATAACAGTTAGGAAATAAAATTCTAATTAGTCCTATAAGCATCAAATTTTTCTGTATTTGAACACATGCTAGAAAGGTGGCTATAAAATAATTGCTTTCTAAGTCAGGTAGAAGTGCATCCTTTGTCCAGAATTCCTCCTGAACAATATCTGCTAAGTGAACTGTGGGATTGTTCTTAATAAAAATGGTACTTCGGTTTCCAAAATACTCAAGAAAATTATGAACACAGAATTTCTGCACATTAGCATTTTTGTGTTGTAGTTAAGATTTCTCAACTCAGTTTTTACATACCTATATACTCCTATTAATCAAATCCCATTGAACAAAGGATCATTATCCTAAAATTACTTTTATATATCAAACTTTCCCTTAAAACCTTTCATTTTTTACAGGTATTGCTTTCATCTAATTTATCTAGTATTCATGCTTCTTCAGCAGGTGGAGAGATAGTTTAGTGGTTAAATGATATTTCTATTCTTCCAGTGGACCTGAAGTTGGTTCTAAGCACTTACCTTGGACAACTTGCAACCAATTATAACTCAGTTTCAGAGATTCTAGCCCATTTTCTGGTCTGAGTAGGCACTTGAACACACAAACACACCCGCACACACGTACAAACATAAACTAAAATAAATAAATAAATAATATCAAATCCTTAAAAGTTCTTTCAGATGTAAACATAAAGCTTAATATTCGATTTCTTATTGTATACATCTGAAAAATATTATTTACATATTTCTTTTTTGAGTTAAATTTATGGGTCAGTGTATGTACTGGCTGGTTTTGTGTGTTAACTTGACTCAAGCTGGAGTTTTCACAGAGAAAGGAGTCTCCCTTGAGGAAATGCCTCCATGAGATCCAGCTGTAAGGCATTTTCTCAATTAGTGATCAAGGGTGGGAGGGCATAGCCCATTGTGCTTGATGGAGTTCCTGGGCTGGTATTCCTGGGTTCTATAAGAAAGTAAGCTGAGCAAGCCAGGGGAAATAAGTCAGTAAGCAGCGCTCCCCCAAGGCCTCCGCATCAGCTCCTGCCTCCAAGTTCCTGCCCTGTGTGAGTTCCTGTCCTGACTTCCTTTGGTGATCAACAGCCATGAGAAAATATAAACAGAATAATCCCTTTCCTCCCCAACTTGCTTCTTGGTCATGATGTTTGTGCAGGAATATAAACTCTGACTAAGACAGTATATGTGTTTTATAAAATACAATATTATAAATTTAGGTTTTGAGGGTGTGATGTCTCTAACATATTTTGTTTACTGTTTTTGTTCTTCTCAATAAGGGTTAGAGACCCAGTGCAAGCCTTCATAAATGTCATAGAAATCACTTGCCATTGACTGCACTCCCTGTTCTTAAAGTAGTTTGAACTTATTCTATGTTAGTAATAAAGTAATAGTAGGTTCACCTTTATGGCCTAGGATATTTCCAACCATGGGTTTTTAATATTTTTTAGTACCCAGCATAAGTTTCCTACAAATGGACAAGCTGTGAGACCTGTTGGCTGCGTCCACATCAAGAGTACAATTAGGGCTAGAGAGATGGCTCAGCAGTTAAAGCACTGACTGCTCTTCTGAAGGTCCTGAGTTCAAATCCCAGTAACCACATGGTGGCTCACAACCATCTGTAATGAGATCTGATGCCCTCTTCTGGTGTGTCTGAAGATAGCTACAGTGTACTTATATATAATAAATAAAATCCTAAAAAAAGTATTATTATTATTATTATTATTATTATTATTATTATTATTGCAGTGTAGATAGTCAGCTGCTTTTGTGCTTGTGTTTCTCAGGATTCACATGTAGGCAGGACACTGAAACCTTGGCAATGGGCATATCATTCCAACACTATGGATTCCTAAGGATGGAGGCTTCCCTGACAGTTCCAGTTTGAATACTTCAAGTAATGTAGCTGAAGTGGGTAGTGTCTTCTGCAATAGGGACTTAGAGTCATGTTCTGGTATGCAACCAAGACCTATCGCAATTTCCTATAGTGGGAGGGGCTTTCCTGGACTCCCATGAAAAGAAATAAAATGGAGATATTTTTCCCTGGAACAGGGATATGTGTGTGTATATATATATGTATATATATATATACATATATATGTATATATATATATACATATATATATTTATTTTAATTGGTCAATATATAATATATAATATATTTGAGGAGGTGAATAGTCACAAAGCACACTCTGGGATAATGCTCTCCTCAGGAGTCATGAACTATCTGATATAAATGTTAGAAATTATTCAATATAAATAAATATAAATTGATATAAAGACATATAAAAATACATGTAACTTAAAAAAAGAACTAAAACAGTACTGTAAAATGAAATAAACTCTAGAGTAATGAAAATCTCTGGGTAGCAAAAATAAATATTATTATACATAATCATCATCTGGAAATGACAACATAATGAAATTTTTCATATTACATGCAATTTTTTTTGTTTGAAGATCAAATAGGGAATTTATCCAAATGTATGCGTGATATAATTTAAAAATTAAAATCAAATTTTAGAAAGCTATGTATTAAGCAAAAAAATCAGTTATATAACAGATTTGGTAGCAAGGACATCTTGGCACCTGATAAACTTTACTTACTCCTTTTTTAAAAAACTGCTGCCGTGTAAAGCACAAAAATTAAAAATTAATTAATTAAAATTATAGAATAAATGACACCAGTAAGACTGAACCATCTCTTGCTCTGGGTAAGGTAGCTTTTATGAGATTACTTTAGCAGATCCATATCAAAAGCTGTAGTACAATATCAAGAGATTTTATTTTTATTTTTGTCCTTTAAGGAAAAGAGCACTTAATTTAAGCTATCAAAATTCTGAATGTTCCAAACGAATTAGTTATTTCTTTCAGACTTATGGACAGCAAAGTTAAAAACAGAAATTCATAATGAGAGGTCCACAAAACCTCCATTGAAAGCAAACTGCTAAAGTATTTCAGTGTATTTTCTTTGAAAGTGTTTCCTTAATACTGGGCATGTGCTTAACTCTGCCCTCACAAACATCTCTGGTTTTGTAGAATTGACTGTACTGGATGAAAGTAAGAATTCATCTTTTTTTTTTTAAAGAATCTTCTTAATATTCTAAGAAAAACTGCATCATTGCAGAAAATTAAATCTACCTTAAAATCTAAGTTCATGAATTAGCAATACAGAATACTGAAGTAATTGAGAATAAAATGACCTCATTCCTTTCTCAGGCTTCATGCTCTCCTGAGAGAGAGATGCAGAAAACACACATGGAGCTCACATTCTAATTCTTTAGAAAAATACGTAACTCTCTATTTATTTTCAATTTTGTTTATTGATCATTAGTTTATGTACATATATGTCTTTAGGAATCTGTATATGTGATCACAGGGGTGTACGTGTACATGTGCATGTGTGTGTACGTGTGCATGTGTGTGTTCATCTGCGTGTATTTGTATGTGAATGTATGGTATGTGATGACAGGCTTCAGGGCACATCTAATAGCATTAATGAGGAGATTATAGTTTAACTCTGTGACCAATTTTTTCCTATGCTTACGTGGGATTTTGTAACCAAAGTCTGGTGTTCAGATTCTGTATCATTTATCTTTACAAACTAAGTTATCTCAATAGTCCTTATAAAGCTATTTTAAATATCAAACTATTTAAAATTCATAAATTGCAGAGCCTTCTTTGTTTTACATCATTAAAAGTAAGTCTAAATTTCTCATTTATAATTTGTTTTTTTGTTGTTGGGTTTTTTAAATTTTATTTTCTTATTCACTTTACATCCAGCTCACTGCCTGGCTTCCAGTTACCCCCAAGCAACTATCATTAAAACAAGACTTCACAGGGGAATCGCTGTCAGGCCAAGGAAGATGTGATTTTCAACACAATCCCATTTGATATCTGATGTCTAGCAGGGAAACAGTGTAAGGACAAGGTTGTTCTTAAACTGTTCTAATTTCCATCAAACATTAAATTTTGTCAGTGATTTTCTTCTTTGCATAATATTAAAAGAGTATTTATTCTTAAGAGAATAAAATTTAGAGTGCTAAGAGGGTGACCAATCTAAAATCATCCAGCAAAGATGATCGTATACTGCAGAAGCCCCAGGCAAACCCCACAACTTAAGTCAGATGAAATCATCATCATCATCATCATCATCATCATCATCATCATCATCATCATCATCATCATCATCATCATCATCATCATTTATACAGTCCAGTCGTTATCCCCCTCCCAGTCCACCCTCCGACTTGATTTAAAAAAAAAATCTCTTTATTTAAGAAACAGAATTTTTTCCTAATAAGTTTACAATTACTCAGTTTTGCTGTGCTTGGTTCTCTTGAACTCTGAACAAGGGTCCTTAGCAGAAGACTTTAATATGTGAGTGAGCAGCTAGTCACTAATTAGATTGATTCAGTTTAGATTGTTCAATGGTAGGAGGCTGGAAAAATGACATCCATGCAGTTGAAAACGTAGGCTGATCTGTGAGCATGGCGTTTCCTGTGGTTGATGTCCATGTTGTCACAGTATACAGCCATTGACCTGTACATTGTCCACGTTGTCACAGGATACAGCCGTTGGCCTGTACATTATCCATGTTGTCACAGTATACGGCCGTTGGCCTGTACATTGTCCACGTTGTCACAGTATACAGCCGTTGGCCTGTACATTGTCCACGTTGTCACAGGATACAGCCGTTGGCCTGTACATTGGAGCACAGAGCCAACTCTGTGGGGGAGCCCCACAGCACGGTGCTCCCTGCAGTTCTGGACTGCAGTGGGCAGCAGAGCGTCCTGTCTGCCTGCTGTTCAGAGGATGACATTACCAAGGAGAGCTTTTCCTAGCTGCTCTTAAGTACATGATATATATTACATTCATTTTCTCCAATATCTTCAAAAAGGATCAGTGTATCAGAACATATTGTGAGAAAATTAGGAGTAATAAATTTGAAAACCAGCCATACAATTCAGTGACTATTGTGATCAAAAACTCTTTCTGCATTATATATTTCAAAACACTTTTGCAAGTAATTTCAAATACCATGTTTAAATGATAATCAATAGAATATGTATTTAGTCATTGTATATTGTACATACATATGGAAACGTCATATAAGGCCCACAATATATAAAATTATGTTTTAGGAAATATTAAATATTACAACATTTTAAGAAAGAAACTAGAGTATCACTGTAAGCATAAGAGAATCTTCACCTTTATCCCATCACCATGTTATAATGTGATCACTGGACCACAGTCATTCTAGTCAGAAACAAAAAAAATAGTGAAGAATTTTCTGAGATGTTGCAAACTAATTCTGACCAATTTCATCCTCTACAGAAGTTTTAGCAGTTACCGTTTCCTATGGAGGAAAGAAGTTTAAGCTTAGTCTACAATTTGAGGACATATGGTGCTTAATTGTTCTGATTCTCAATTTGGCATGTATTTAAATGTAGTGTTATGCATGTCTATGAAAAGATTAGAATGTGTCTTATTACATTTATGGCATACACATTTAAGCTGAATGTTATTTCATTTAAGCTAGTTATAGCACACAGAATTAATAATAGAAATTACCAACTGAGAATATCTGTGTCCTCCGTTTCATTGGAAAAAATATGACGTGTTACTATGAAATGAAGAACAAACTAGCAACAGGATATCTGTTGAACTAAATTGATTTAACTAATGATTGGAGGAACTAGTGCTTGATAAACATGTATTAGCTTTCAGAAGTACTTCAGAGCACACATCACACACACACACACACACACACACACACACACACACACACTCACAGTCAGATACACACACACACACACACACACACACACATACACACACACACCAGAACCTTCTTGATGTCAAGAAAAGTATATTAGTGCAGGAGTTTTGATAGAATATTATAAATTATTCAGAACTGTAAAGTATTAAGGGAAATGAAGAAAATATTATTATAAAGATGGATTTCTCATACTGAAGATTTACACTTTTAAGTATAATGCCACTAAGTGTGTATGAATTGGAGAAATGCTTGGGAATGTAGATTAATGAACTTCAGAAGCATTTTAGAAAAGATTATTCTATGGAAAAGGAAACAGCAGATACCCTCAAGTAGGCAACAGTCAGGAGGCCAGAAAGAAGTATAGAGACATAAGTAGGTATCAGATAACAGTGAGATACACTCAAAAGGCATGGAGAATAAAATATATTGTAAAAATAATATTTATATTAATTTCATGTCAGTTAACCCAAAGTGATTTTAAGGTCTATAGATTAGTAAAACCACATAAAAGTGATACTTTTAGTTTATCAACCAAAAACAATGATGCATTTTTGTCTACTGACAAAGTAGTCTTGTTCATAACTTCATGCTTACATGCCTCGTAAAGAAACCCTTGTAGATTTGCAGATATACTCTCTTTTCCATAAAAGTCATGTTCATCGTTTGCCACAAATAGATTTCTAATAATGCTGTTTGCAGAGCACTTCCAGGGAATGTGTGTGTGTGTGTGTGTGTGTGTGTGTGTGTGTGTTTATATAGGTCTTGTGTTACATTAACATCCTGTTCAGCAAGTCACATGATTATGCTTCTCATTTCTATCATAGTAAGCATTCACCAAAGAGAAACATATTTCTCTTGTGTGAAAAGTAAATGTGTGGTGAACATATCCACCTAGAGTTACATGCTTTAAATGAATTCTCCTTTTACCTTGCATGTGCATGAATTTCAACATCTGTGCCTCTTTATAAGTTGTACCAGAGTGCAGGAAAGAATTTATGTCCAGTGGAGGTGACCAAGTGTCCATAACTGTGTTAGTCAATAATGACACTCAGCTCCTGAGGACCAGCGGTGTCCTTCTTAGGGAAAGGATTCTATACAAACATCCTTTCACCACTAATCTTCAAAAGAGAACATCCTGGATTATCTAACTGAGCCTAGGTTCACTGATCAGGCTCCTCACTGAAGACTGGAGGACAACTTAAGAGAAAGCAAACAGAGAAGTTATAGGGATGGAGAGAGAGCTCAGACTGATGCAGCTGTAAGCCAAGGACTTCCAGAAACCAACAAAGCCACCAGAAGATGGAAGCCTAAAGAACACACAGGAAGAATCATGTCTTGTCGGGCAGTGGTGGTGCACACCTTTAATCCCAGCACTTGGGAAGCAGAGGCAAGTGGATGTCTGAGTTCGAGGCCAGTCCGGTCTACAGAGTGAGTTCCAGGACAGCCAGGGCTACACAGAGAAATTCTGTCTCGAAAAACAAAAACAAACAAACAAAAGAAGCATGTCTTACCGACATCCTGCCTTCAGACATCTGGTCTCTGGTCCATTGGAGACAGGGGGGCCATTTCAGTCTTAAAGATGTTTTGTTAGAGCAGCAGAGGGGAAAATAAGACAGAATGTATAGGCACCTATGCAACCATACAGCTTAATGTATTTTTTTTCTTTTGAATAATCCAATATACCTGAAATTTTGGCAAAATAGCAAAATATGACTTATAGAAAGAATTCTGGTAAACAGTTCTGGAGTCCTGAGTAGGAGTCTAAGCTCAGTAATGTACTACACAGCATTTTATATACTTATACTAATCATGAATGCAAACAATTCACAGTGAAAGCCAAGCCTTAAATATAATATTTGTACTATCTCGATAGTTCTTTCTTATACATAGATTAGTAGCAATTTTGGTTAAACAATGTGAGAAAAGAAGATACTGTGGTGACTGTGTTTGAATTTTCAGTTTTTTTTCCTAAAACTATCAGAAGAGCCAAGAATACTTCCATTAAATGTAGTGAAGAGAATGAAGGTTTACATGTGCGATGAATGCAGAGGGATTCATTAAGCTGAGGATAAATCAACAAAATGCAGTTGAGGTTAACTGTGTTACAAGAAAATGTCATTTCCCCTAATTTAGACTTTTTCACACATTGCTCATAATTCTTTGGGCATAAACAACCTCAGATCAGAAAAAAAAGAATTATGTTCCCTCTTTTCACCTCCAAGACTGGGAGATACTTCAGGGTAAATTTAGCTACAGCATTAACAGACAGTGGAAAGCCCGAGTGGGTCATTGCTATGTGAGATATCAAAGCTAGTATTTTCACTTTAAAATTTTTGAAAATGATAACAATAAAATGTGCATAAGCATGCAAATTCTCACAAATATGTCTGACCTCAGGTTTTTTTTTTCAAGCAGACATCCTTCTCTCAATCCCAAGGGACTCATAAGAGAAAAAAAATAAAAGTTATGTTTTATTCTTTCTACATAGAATAAAACATTGTCCAGGAGAGCATCCTGAACAAAATTTATAAAGACACAAGTATACAAAACATATCCCCACTGTCCCTACTAATCACACTAAATTTTAAGTCTCAAATAATTCACTGTTTCTGATTTTAAAACTTCCTCTGATTGTAGGTTACCGAGGTTTCCTACCTTG
Organism: Mastomys coucha; assembly: GCF_008632895.1. NCBI lineage: Eukaryota > Metazoa > Chordata > Mammalia > Rodentia > Muridae > Mastomys > Mastomys coucha. Next base: position 125,754,796 of record NW_022196896.1, read on the forward strand.
GAAATGACAATCAAGATCATTGTGTTAGAAGGCTGAATTAAATGGATTTTCCTGAGCATCTTCCATTCCCCCCGCCTCCCCCCAAGTAGCATCAAAACTCTTATCTAGTAAAACAAGGCATTAAACCATCCTAATATCAAGGGATAGTGAACAGGGCATCCCCCAGTCTGCCTTCCTTCCTTCCTTCCTTCCTTCCTTCCTTCCTTCCTTCCTTCCTTCCTTCCTTCCTTCCTTCCTCCCTCCTTCCCTATCTCCCTCCATTTCTTCCTTCTTTTCTGTTTTAAATTTGATGTCAGTTAAATTTAATACAAAAGTAGGAGCTGTGAAAATAGGTAGTGGCTTTTTCCCTTCAAAGAAGGGTAGACAACTTTCAAAATATATCCCCAGAAATTATGATTAATATGCTAATATTTGAGAAGCTTTTTTTTGGTAATATAGTAATAATTTTTTCCTTTTAATAAAACACTGGACGGAGCCAACGACCAGCACCTTTAAATACTATACATTCTCTTCTGAGAGAAGCATGGCCTCCATTTGCCATCCTCTGTGCTTCGTAGTTCCTGTACAATAGTACACTGGGCAAGGGGGAAGAAAATCCCTAACACAGAGCCTAAGAGACAATTCTGCACATCTGTTCCTGTGGGTGTTCTTTCATTCTTTCTCATTTATAATTAATGAAAAATAATGGTGCTGACACAAGTTAATTACTATGAAAAATTACAGTTTATGCTATTCATTATAATAATGGCAAATTACTTGAGATTTTCAAACAATGTTCCTAAGCAATTAGAAGTGTTCATAAGGAGTTCACCTGTGAAATCTTTTTCATTTGAGTTTGCATTCTGTGAAGTTAAAGAACACCCAATATTTTTCATTAGCCATGGAGATAACATAGCAAAAGATATTAATCATAAAGGCTATATCTGGGAATGCATTTAAAACAAATTGGGATTGTGTAGTTGAAACAGAGGTCAAAAGAGTATGCAGAGATGTTCATTACCAACTTTCCCAAAGAGGTTCAAAGGGACTGTTGAATCTGTCTCACTTAGTAAGAATTGAGCATAACTAATTAGAATTACTATCTTGTCCTTATTTTGCCATTAGTATTGAGTTTAAATTTTAAACTACTGTTTTTCTGATTAGCACATGCAAAGTAAGGGATTCCCTTTTTATAAATTTGCTTTAAAAACAAAACCAGAAATTGTAAAAATGAATACAGTCATTGTAAACTTATTACTAACTTCTTACTAAAGATACTGAGTAAGCCTAATGGTTGTGTAAGTGGTGATGTACCTACCACCTGAGGAGCAGATCTGAAAACCACTCAGTCCCCTGAATATTCAATAGTAACTGTATCAGAAGAATTTCACTGTTCTTACTAATCCTAAAGATGGTGTTGTCAATCACAGAGACACCTTGACTTTGCTTTGTTGAAAGCAAATTATTGATTATTATATTATCACTATTATCCCAATATTTGGGAGATGGGGAACAGGACCTGGCATTGGGGATGAAGTGTAGGGAGTGCAGAGAAAGGAGAATAGAAATATGTATTGGTGATGGGATGTCTCTAGGACATGCCAGTGACCTGGGATGGGAAATCTCCAGAATGTTTATGGGGCCAACGCTAGCTGAGACTCCGAGCAGTGGGGGAAATGGATGCTGAAGTGGCCACCTTCTGTAGCCAGGAAGGACTCCCACTGGAAGGATAAGGACAGCAACCCACAAAACCTTTGGCCCAAAATGTGTCCTGCCTACAGAGATGTGCAGGGACAAAGACAGAACAGAGGAGGATATGGCCAGACAATGACTGGCCTAAATTGCCACCCATCCTGTGGGCAAGAACCAAGCCCTGACACTACTAATGACTCTCCGTGGAGGTGTTCCCCTTTGTAAAGGGGAAATGGAGGGAGGATCTGTGTGAATGTGGTACTGGGAGAAGAGGGGGCTGATACTGGGATGTAAAGTGAAAAAAAAAGTTAATAAAAATATTTGATAGCCTTTTTTTAATGTAACTAGACAGTACTGATTTTTGATTATAACTTACCTCTATACATTCAGAAATATAAAAACAATATTATTATAGTACTCAATTTTAGGTATGACTTGTGCTTTCTATTTAGTATAAATTTTATTTAAACTACATTTGATTACTGCTTTAGGGGTTATATTACCAATATTGTAGGTTTTCCTTATGCTACAATGAGTGTGTAGAATACATTCTCTTAATTGAAGTTGCACTGATAACTAGACATTTAGCAAACTGTCCATGATCAAATATCTGGCAAGCATCTTATCTTGGAATCAAGCCCAATTTACCTGATTAAAAGATTATTCTGACATATACATTTCATTCTAACTACCATTTTCAATAATCTGTACTTTAAATGAATTAATAGAAGTGATGCCAAGCAAGATGATTATATTCTATTAAGTGATGTGTTAAAGTTTAAATTTGTTAAAAAGAAGAATTATATATTGATAATTTTAGTTTTGGACTTATAATTACATGGAGGGGGAAAAGCTGCTTGCCTTTTGAGAGTTAGGGTCAGGATTGCTCAATTGAGAACAGATAAGACCTGGAAGAGTTAGGTAGGAAATCAGTGAGACAAAGTTGATTTCACAAGGAAGGGAGGAACTGAAGTAAACTGTAAGGCTAAATTGTAAAGGCTAAACTGTAAACTGTAAAATGAAAGGCTAACCTCAAAGCTTGGAGGAAGCAAGCTTCGAGAAACAACACTGTGGAGTGTAAAAGTAGCCAGGCACCAATCCTGAACACATGGGAGCCTAGTGAGTCATTTCTAGAAAAAGATCTACAGTGCATCACATTTAATAATTATTATTATTATTAATTCATTTTTAATCTTTTTTACAGTCCAGTTGTTATCCTCTTCCTGTTCTGCCCTCCAACTGTTCCTCATCCCATTCCTCCTCCCCCATCTCCAAGAGGATGTCCCCAAATCCCCACACACTCCCACACCCAACCAGGCCTCCCCATTCCCTGGGGGTCTCAAGTCTCTCAAGAGTTAGGTGTGTCTTGCCTTACTGAAGAAATCAAAACTGTCTTCAAATTTAACATTTCAATTTGCTATGACAATTTGGATAAATCTCCTTTTATTGAATTCCAGTATCTGACATGAAACCCTCATACAAGTACTACCTTGGAGTTGTTCACAAATTTTAAAATTAGTGTGAAAGTCAGTGTTACAAAGTAAGCTCACTCTCTATCATAGCTACACGTTGCTGGGCCCCATTTTGGCCCTGGTTTGGGCCTTGAGGACAAATCAGTGCCTGGCTTGAGTTTTAAGATCCATCTCAGTAACTTCCTTATTGGCGTGACTAAGCAAGACCTGTTTGGCCCTGCTTCTGCCTGCCATTGCTGGTGTAGAGCTTTGCCATTGGCCCTGTCAGTCACTCTGTACCCTCCATCACCCTTCCCTGCCCCTATGTCATCTTACCCCACCCCAAACCCCCCACCTTATGTTTAAAACTTATATAAGCAAGAGGCTGATGCAATAAAATTGAGTTCCTGCTTTGACAGACTCTTGGCCTGGGTGTGTTTCTTTTGGGCCATCCTCCCATCCTCCATCCTGCTCAGCTCTGGAGAGATCCCTGTGGGACCAGGACCTATCTCTTCTACCCTGGACCTGCTGGCAAGGAGCCGGCACATGTAAACATTTCAACTCTCAACATACGAATTTGTTAATAGATACAATAACCATACATATCATTTGTGTTTTAAATCACCAAACAAAATTTAAAGTCATTATGAAATGTTAATTTTAATATGATAGTATGGTTATATTTTTGCCTTAAGCTAAGTAAATATGCAAGGGTCAGGTCTTTCTAAGTAAAGGAAAAATAACAGATTGGTGGAAGAAAAGGAAATAGAGAGAGAGCAGAAGGAGAGAAGAAAGAAAGAAAAATTGCATGGACAAATATTAACCCTATATTCAGGGTGGAAATAACAGGAAGACATTTGAATGACTCATAAGAAGATAAACAAATACTTTGTATTATTTCCTCTTTTTAATTTAAAGGATTAGCAAGTGGTATGTTTAATTTGTTAGCAGTAATTTTATTAAGGAAAGTTACAATGTTTTTCTAGTGATCTCAGTTTTAAGTTCATTGATCTTTTGGGGCTTAAAAATGGATACTGACATGTAGATAGTTAATTAAAACAAATAAAGGAATTCTAAGGTATTTCTTTCAAGCTATATACAGTTCTGGGTTCCGCAGCATCTGAAATATTGACATGTATGGTATAACTAATCAATGACATTGATAAGACACTGAAAGCAAAGTGAACATTTTTAGGAATGGATGGTGGATAGTTGAAGTGTTTCATTAAAATCTCTTCCAATTAAATATAACTGCTTTAGGAAAACAAGCTTATTACACTACTCGATAGCTTTATACTAGATTTTTACTCATATTATCCATTCAGATGTCTTCATGCAGTAGGATCCTATGCTTTCCATTTTTTGTATTGCTTATGAAAATATAAGAAGATTGAAACAATTGCACAATTTCTTGTACACCGAGAAGAAAAAAGAAAAATATTAATGTAACTGAGACTATACATAAAAATTAGACAAAATCAACATTATTAGGTGTGACAATACATGTGTAATTTTTCAGGGCTACAAAAAGGAGGTGTCTACATTGCATATAAAGATTTAGATAACAACCCTGGCTGTGCTCCCTGACCACATTCAGGTCTGCTGCTTCATTTTGTTATTTTCTGTCTGGAGAATCCCAAACACAGAAGCTTAGTTCTCCAGAGTTTATAATCAATTGTGGCTGCAAAATACATGGTTTAATTTTCTTTTGAATCTTAATGTTTTCCTTGGGCCTTTTCCTTCTGCATTCTCAAACTGATTTTATCACTGTAATATAAGGGAAGAGAATTAAATATGTAAATCTTGGCAGCTTACAAGGTATTTTTTTTTCCTGGGCTAAATTAAAATAGCAGTGAGTTAAAAACTTGCAAGTGAAATTAGGTTTAGTCCAAATCTCTAAGAATTAGATTCTTGTACACTGTATTTTATTTAAAATTTCTCTATTCAAAGTTTTGAGTCTTTACATATCCTAATGCTTGCATTAATTGAAACTACATTAATTAATTCTATACATTAAAAAAGGAGAGAAGAAAGAGCATAGCTGACGAGTTTATGGAGGGAAGACAATGAGTAGAGCTTAGTAGCTATAGGTTTAGAGCTTGTTGCCAGTCACTTGCCATATTCTGAAAGTCATATTTAAACTCATGTCCTACTTTACATTTATATCAAAATATTTTCAGCACTTAACAATATGTGAGACAAAAATCATTATAATTTTATATTATACACATAAATTAATATCATAAGTGATATATTTAAATTACTACTACCTGGTAAAAATAAAAAAATTTATTACATTCCAAAACAAAGAACAGACTACAAAAAAGACCAATAATTTATATTAAAAAGTGCAATTTTAAACTTTATTTTAAAACTTTTAGAAGTTAAAATTTGAGATATTTAAGTAGGAAAAATTTTTTCTGTATCAAGCATTGAATATCAATATATGCTAGGTATCGTATATATTTGTTGAATGTAGGTATCTTATATATTTGTTGAATTATGAGGATTTATATATGAATATTATGAGCAAATATGATTATAACATGGACAGACTACTTTAAGAAATCTTTTGGAAATAAACTTCAGAATAATAAATCAATACATATTTAGGTTTCCATCATGTAAAGCAAAAACCAGGGTTTGTGGAAATTAAAATCACAATAAGATACTGCTACAGGCACTAAACAGTTGACAATATTTCAAGTGTTAGGTTGTCTGAGTGAAAGTTAAAAGCCACTAGTTAATGCATATACATGTAGGATATGTATGCCTATGCATACAATGTCCCATTAGTTTATAAAATGCAAAATGATAACTTGCTTTTAAAATACTTTGGCATGACCTGTGCATTTTAATTCATAAGTGCCCTACCCTTGGTAGTCTAAGTTTGTCCAAAAGAAATGAAATATCTGTCAACAAAGTTTTGTGTTCAGAAGTTTGCTGCACTTCTATTCTTAGAGACCTCTAATGAAACAAAATAGACACCATTTAAATACTCGTAAGAGGGAAAAAAAAAGCTAATGTGGAATACAACTTCACAATAACCACAAAGGAACAAATTTACATGTAAGTGTGGAAACTTGAATGGATCACCAAAATCTCATGTTATGAAAGATAATAACCACAAATAGTTTACACTCTGTTTATATGAGATTTCATATTAGGTAAAACTATTCCACAAACAATGTTTTCCACATGATAATGATTTGGACATGTGGCAGAAGGATGTGAAATAGTTCTTTAAACCTTATGATGAAAAAAAAATGTAAGTAATGTTGCAGAAAGTAGGTTTAAAGAGGCAAAATGGAATCAACATCCTACTGCTGGTTGACCAAACATCAAGCTAGGAAATAGATAAAGATTCCATGCTGATGGTCCCCTTAGATATTATTTTGTCAAGCACCCATAAGAAAGTAACTTTATTTTATGTAGCTTATGCATAATGAAGTAATCTATAAAATTACCTTTTGTCTCAGACTACAAATTTTTAACTTAAAATGGCACAAACAAGGTTCTGCTAAAACAATTTTGAAAATTAATCATTTTTTCAAAAGTGTAAAAAATATTTTTGAAAATTTTTCTTATTAATAGTAAAAATTTTAATTTTATTAGGAAATATTGTCTCTATTATTGTATGTTTAAAGATCCAGAATTAAAACATTAATTTTGTCAAATACGGACTTCCCAATGACCTGAACATTACCAATGATGTGACTAAGCAGGAGTTGGTTGTAAAACAATGTTCTGTGCTTGACTATCTGGTATACATATGTCTAACATGAATGCAATGCATTTGGTTTAGTGCAGTGGTGTCTGAGGAATTCCTAATATTTTTTTCTCATGGATACCTTTCCTAAAATTACATATGATATGTGATATTGTCACAAGAGTCTTAATTTTGCCTCCTGAATGACCAAAGTCTCAGAAACAGAAAAAAAGCTCTCGCTGTTTCTGTGGCTTGAATAAGTAATACTCTGTAGTGATGTACAGTAAGGCTCTCGCTGTTTCTGTGGCTTGAATAAGTAATACTCTGTAGTAATGTACAGTAAGGCTCTCGCTGTTTCTGTGACTGGAATAAGTAATACTCTGTAGTAATGTACAGTAAGGCTCTCGCTGTTTCTGTGGCTGGAATAAGTAATACTCTGTAGTGATGTACAGTAAGGCTCTCGCTGTTTCTGTGGCTTGAATAAGTAATACTCTGTAGTGATGTACAGTAAGGCTCTCGCTGTTTCTGTGACTGGAATAAGTAATACTCTGTAGTGATGTACAGTAAGGCCCTTTCTGTGCTGATGAACCATTCATTTCACTTCTGATATTTATTAGTAAGACTGTCTGAGAGTCAGACTCACAAGCATTCAGAAACTTGTGTTCTTTTTCAGTCAATACTTAAAATTACAAACCAGAATAATAAAAGACATGCAAGCAAGCAGGTTGGAGAACAAAAGATTTAACAACACAACACTGATAATACAGGCAAAGGAGAAGAAAGATTTGTTTGAAATTTCAAGGCACAACTCCCCAAAATGAGGAAAAAAAAGAGATTTGATTATAAATGTAAATTTTTAATATTTTCTGGGGAAAAAATCCTGTGAATCCTACATAAATGAGAACATCAACACCCAGTCAGAATGGCTAAGATCAAAAACTCAGGTGACAAAAGAGGAAAACTCCTCCATTGCTGGTGGGATTGCAAGCTGGTACAACCACCCTGGAAAACAGCCTGGCAGTTCCTCAGAAAACTGGACATAGCACTACCTGAGGAGCCAGATATCCCTCAACAGAGAAATGGATGTAGAAATTGTGGTACATTTACAAAATTGAGTACTACTCATCTATTAAAAACAACTTCATGAAATTTGCATGCAAATGGATGGATCTAGAAAATATCCTGAGTGAGGTAACTCAATCATAAAAGACCACACATGGTATGTACTCACTAATAAGTATATGTTAGGCAAAGAGCATGAAATACCCATGGTACAACTCATGGACCACATGAAGCTCAAGAGGAAGAAAGACCAAAGAGTGGATGCTTCAGTCATACTTAGAAGGGGAGAACAAAATAATCAAAAAAGTAGAGGGTCAAAGGGACTTGGGAGGAAGAGAAGAGGGAGAGGGGAAAAGAAGGGAAGAATCAGGTGTGGGAGGAGATAGAGGAGATGTGCAGAGGATCAGGAAATTGAACAGTGGTGTGTAGCAATGGAGAGTAGAGAACTGGAGATAGCAAACAGAAAATCAGAGATGCCAGGAGATGCCTTCCTTGCTAACAGGGATGAGATGCCAGGAAAACAAGAGTCAACCTAGCAGGGATGAGATGCCAGGAGAGCAAGAGTCAACCCAGCAGGAATGATATAGCTGAAATGCCCAACAAAGGGGAGGGAGAACCTGTTCAGACCATATCCAGAGATTAGGCATACCCCACCCCTGGTTGAGGGACCCCACCCACTCATCTCCAAAATTTAACCCAGAATTACTCCTGTCTAAAGGAAATACAGGGACAAAGAGGAGCAGAAACTAAAGGAAAGACCATCCAGAGACTGCCTCACCTGGAGATCCATCCCACATGCAAACACCAAACACAGACACTATTGAGGATGCCAAGTTCTTGCTGACAGGAGCCTGATAGAGCTGTCTCCAGAGAGGCTCTGCCAGATCCTGACCAATACAGATGCGGATGGGATGCTTGAAGCCAACCATTGAACTGAGCACAGGGACCCTAATGGAAGACTTAAGGGAAGAACTGAAAGGGGTGAAGGGGTCTTATCTGGCTTCAATGGTCCTGTGAAGGTTGATGCCCCAGTGTAGAGGAATGCTAGGGCAGTGAGGCAGGAGTGCATAGGTGGGTGGGGGAACACCTTCATAGAAGCAGAGTAAGGGGGGATGGGATAGGGGTTTTGCAGAGGGGAAACTGGGAAAGGGGATAACATTTGAAATGTACATAAATAAAATATTCAATTAAAAATTTATCTTAAAGATGAGTCAATAGTAAACAAACTGGGGGTAATAATGATGGTTTATTTGTAGTTGTTACCTGGACAGGACTTTCAATCATACAAGGAAATGGAATAAACAGGAAAAATGACGCTGGAAAACAGTCAAATATGCCAAAAAATGCTACGAGGAAATAGGAAGTGTGCTTTAGACACACAGGTATACCATAATGCTTCTGGGAAGGAGGGATGGGGATGGAATAGTAATACAAAACTGCAAAAGCCCAATCAACTGGAAGCTGGCCTGTAGAGAAGTGCCATATTCTAAAGAAGACACCAGGTGGAATTTGAACAAGCTCAGGTTGTCAGGTTACTAACTTTCCCATCAGACATTTTTTAGTTTCTCTTTTAAAACCCCAGACTCATTAATAAGACTCTTTTTAAACAAAGCTTTTAACTTGCTCTTATTATTAAACTCTTTATAATTGAAAAATATTACAAATATCATTTGAAAAAAGCTAAGATCTACCAAAGAATGGTTTAAAAATAATAAATGTCCTGTTACCTCTCAAGACAGCTTCTGTTACATTTGATATATTTTCTCTGTGGCCCCTTTCTATGCATTTGTTTATTCAGGTGTCAATTTTATGCTTAACTATGTCTTTGATAGCATGTCCTGTATATTTTCCCACGAAAAGCTCCTAATAGCAGGATATGTTTGTTCAAAATGAAATTGGCAACCCTTTGCTTTTCTCTTTACCTTTGGAGTCTAAGGACAAAAGCTCATTGTCCATGGCCAAATGCGAAGGACTACGAATGCAAGACAAGTCTCTAGGACCTGCAACTGTCAGATTTGTGATTTTAATATAGAAGTATATTTTGCCCGTCCATGGATGAAGCTACTTTGAAATGAACATGCATTGCAAAGGATAATCATGATACTTTATTAAACAGAGGATATCTGAACCATAAGCACTTTCAGGAGGAGAGTTTGCAAGTAAAAGTGATTTTTCATTACAAACAGACCTCACATTACGAGGGGCATCATCATGTAACTGTGATACATTTTAAATGACAATTTAAATGCACAATTGTTTTAAGTACATGATATTGTGCTGAGAATATTAAAACCCTAAGAATCAAAACCTTAATGACTTATTCCTAATGCTCCCCAGATGTCATTGCTTAACCTTTATATGGTGGAGCATTCATGGAGCTGAACTGACCATAAAATATTACTCATAGATGCCCTGTATGGTTTTTACTGTATTTATGGGTATACCTACTTGTATGGATATGATCATCCATACATACAATCATGGAAGCCTGAGTTTGACAACTGAATGAATGTCCTCTCTAGTCATTTCTCTGTTATATTTTTAGACATCATCCCTCACTGAATTTTTAGTTCACCATTTGATCACGTGGTCTGGTGGTAAGGCACAATGATGCTGTGTTTACCCTGCATTACCCAATGCCTCTGCAAGATTGGGATTCCAGCTACTTAGCCCAACTTTATATACATATCTTCATGACTGTGAAACAAACCATGTCTTCACTGAACCTTCTCCTTGGCCCAGCTTCCCTGTTTTGTGGTTTTGCTTGTCTTTGTTTTGTAAGCAGATAGTACTCTGCGGCGTATGAAGTATGAAAGTTCTATAATCTAACTCCCTTCTCTAATACCCAGAAGTATTCTCAGCTCTCTTTGAGAAGGCATAGCTTCAAGCACTTCACATAGAGCCTTTGTTCCATGTACCAGGGTGACAATACAAAGAAAACTGGGAACCTAACCATGTAAAGCAGCACAAGCTTACAGGATCAACGGTAAATAAAATTGCTCAACAATGCCCAGCTTCGTAACAGAGAGAGCAAAAAGATCTTATTGCATAATGCACAGAGCAATGGATATTAACTGCTGGGAATACTACATAATGGATAATTCTGATAAATGTTATGAATATTTCTTGAAGTTCATCTGAAGAGAAGTAGGAACTAGACATACTTCCTGGGTGTGACTTAGGTACTATTTTAAGAGTGTAAAAATAAATGTCTTTTATATGGACATATACATCTATGTAATATTTTGTGATGACTAATGAATGCCGCCAATGAGAGCTATAATGAGTGCATACTGCTCTTATTTGATCCATCATATAAGTACATTTGATGAAATTAATTGGTACACCAAGAAAAATGTAAGTTTTAATTGTTCAGAGCTACTAGTATTACAAGTTAATTTAAAAGAAGTTTTTGAAAAGTAATTCTCACCTCTGAAATTTTACCATTTCCACTTAAATGATGACAGTGAGTAGGTATCAAGAAACACAGTGTAAGAGGATATAAACACACTCTTTCTTTGATTCTTTGCTGCTAAAACAAACAGATCCAGCAAACTCTTCTAATAATCAAGAACTTTTCCAACAATTGAATAATTCTTAGGTCTTTTCAAGTGAAAAGTCTTTGTTTTCAAGAGAATAATGGAAGAGGTTGCAAATGCCAATGTCTTTAGAAATACTAATAGAAGCTGATCCCCACAAGCCAACTTTATATTTTTGAATGCTTGACAGTATGCATAATATGGGGAGACACTGAAGTATGCTAGTGGTTTTCAGGATGGTCCCTTTTCTAATTATCTCATCTATATTTTCCAAAGATTCCTCCAATATTCCCCATGTAAGTTTGAGGATTGGTGTAATGATAGTATCTTCTTATACTTCTTAATGATGAAAGGAAAGTTCTTATGGTTATCTCCATTTTCTCTTCCCCAAAAGTGGCTTTCCCATCTGCCAATCTGACATCCATTTAACTTAAAACATGGAACCTATCAAGCTCATAAAAAATAACACACACACACACACACACACACACACACACACACTGAGAGAGCAAGAGAGAGACAAACAGACACACACACACACAGAGTGAGAGAGAGAGAGAGAGACAGAGAGAGAGAGAGTTATAGAGAGAGAGAGAAAAAGGAAGAACAGAAAAGAATCCCAAAGGGAACATATGGGAAGCATTTAGGACGCTTAGTAAATGAAGTTCAGCACTTAGAACAAAAGGTATTATTAAAAGAGAAACCACAGAATTTTTAACTTATACATAGCATGATGGTAAATTTAGTTCCCCAAATAAGGGTAAAAAAGGTGTTATGTATCAATGTCAAAGCTATCTAAGGCATGCACTGATACATAACTTACCACAAGGAAATGCTTCTTAAAGATTAATCATCAGTAGGCATTGATGGCATAAGCCTTTAATTCCAGCACTCAAGGGGCAAATGCAGGAGGATCTCTGAGTTCAAGGCCAGTCTGAACTGCAGAGCTACAGAGTGAGTTCCAGGATGGGCAGGGCTATACAGAGAAACCCTGTCTCAA
>NW_022196896.1:125767237-125787178 GCF_008632895.1 Mastomys coucha
AAAAAAAAAAAAAAAAAAAAAAAGAAAGAAAGAAAGAAAGAAAGGAAGGAAGGAAGGAAGAAAGACAGAAAGGAAGAAAGAAAGAGAGAATGAAAGAGAAAAAGAAAAGAAGAGAATGGTGGTGATGATGATGATAATCTGAATATTACACCTTTATATAAAGTATTTAGAAATTTTATGATGCCGAGTTTAATATTAACATGCTTTTGAAAAGCCAGAGGAAAAAAAAATCTCATGAAAGTTGAAACTGGTGTTTATTCTATTTAATGGTACACTTTTTTTGTCAAAAGTGTGTATGTGTGAACAGAAATATGAATCAACACAGAATCTCAGTAGCCTTTGCCAATTTTGAAATGTCTGATGCATAAGAAAACTTACAGCCGCACATTTTTAGAGTGATATATTATCCTTCAGTCTGGCAGAGTGAACTGAAAGCGAGAGAGGGAAAAGAGATGAGAAAGTCTTGAACTGTCACTCAAGGGAAGGTCTGAAACCACACAGATGCCAAATTAGCCATTCTTCCTTTGGGGAATCAGAGAATTAATGTTCAAAGAATAATAATAAATTGAATTCCAAAAATGTGCCTTTTATTTTTCTTTAGTTTTTATTTATTGAATGAAAGAATACATTCTGACAACAGTTTTTCCTCCTCCAATCCCTCCAACATCCTTCCCAAAAACCTGTGTCCAAACTCTTTCTTTTCTCTCTCTTTAGAAAACAAACAAATGAGAAATAAAGCATGAAAAATATAAAATGTAAAAGTAAAAATATACAGAGACAAAAAACACAGACAAAAAGAATATCTAAATAGATAAAAAGCAGAAAATTAGAAAACATAAATACAAGTAAAATATCACTGGGACAAAACCTGCTCAAACAAAGCAATGCATGGCAAATGTCTACCAAAATAAAAAAGTACCATTTTGTGTTGTCCAACAACTGCTGGGCTAGAGACATACCCATAAGTGTGGTTTATATGCCCAGTGAGTCTATTGGAGAAAACTTCTGTATTTTTTTTCTTTGCAAAGGATCATTTTTGGAGATAGTTTCTTGGTTAGGGACAGCCTTGTGAGCTCATCTGAAGGACTTTCATATGCTGCTATTGTTTCTGTGCCTATCATATGAGCATCTGTCCTGTTGTGTCTAGATGACACTGTATATATGGCTTTTACAATATTTTACAAAGTTATCTGGGAAAAGAGTAGAGGGCTTTGATGAAGATAAGCCACATCACTTTAGTTTGGCAAAAGCTAATGATAATTCAGAAAATGAGTGGTCCTCTTACCCAAGCCTTGTCAGATTTTTAATAAATATCAAGAATGTTTATACTTTCTTAACAGGTATTTGTTTATCAAAATATGCAAGTAGTTATTTGAGTGAGTTTTAAGGAAGAGCCTAGGTAATTCAAAGCACTATGAGTCATCAGTCTGAACAATTTGTTGTAGAAAAATAGCTATCACGTGTGCAGGGGGGCAAAATATTAACCCAACTACCATCAAATTCTACCCTACTCACTTTTTGTCTTTGGGATGATACATGACAAAAAGTCTCCAATGGCTAATATACGGCAACTTTCTTAAGGTATATTAATGGTTGCAATTGATTCCAATTGTTGATACTCAACACAATCTGCAGAAGAAAGAGGAACAACAAAAGGGACAATACATTGTCAGTTTTATTGGGAGTGAGGTCAAAAGGAAAATGAAAAATGAAATGGGGCATAGAATTATATAATTTGTAATTCTACCCAGAAAAATTATTTGTAGGAGACAATTTCATTGTAAAAAAAATTGAATAATACAATAACACCAGAAAGGATTAGGGGATTGAATTTTAATTCAAAAGAGCACAGTAACAGTGTTTGATTCTAATTTTTTTTCAGCTCTTACTGAAATTAACACTCAAGGGAATAATACAGAGAAGTGACAACATAGGGTTGGTAGGTGGTATAGGCTATCAAATGACAAATGAGGCATGCATTACTACAACATAAAGTGAATATGATCAAATGTGTTACTATAGATAAGACATCAAAGAAGGCTGTTAAGATTTCTGAGGGAGATGTTGCAGATTGATGTTTTAGAAAGTGTCATGATGGGTGGGGGATTAATTAGGGTCTAGAAAGCACCTTTGCTTCTTGCCCCCTGACCCATCCTCATGGCTACAGTAGTTATCATCCAGCTTTTGAGCTAATAATTAAATAAGCAGAAAGACCAAGGAGTGCAGAAGCGAAACTGCACTAAATGGATCCCTCTACATAAAAGGAGGTCCTGTCTATGCCTTTATATTTGGTATATGCCTTATATATAGTAACACATTTGGGATCTTGTGTTATATATGGAAAATTCTCTTCTCATTCAGAATGGGATCATCCTCCCCACCTCACTTTTTGGCAAAATAGCAACCTTTTCTCTTCTACCTGGTAGTGAAATCTAGCAAAAAGATACTTTGTTTTATGTGTGAATTTATAATTTACCTTTTAATATCTAATTATTGCACACATTTATTTAATTATCTAAATTCTATTATTTTCTTACTTAGTTTTTAATTCTCATTCTTCTCCACCCATAAAGAATGTGCAAGGTACCTCTGAATCTCTGTTATGAAAAAGAGTGGGACTATGGGGATATGTAGGTTTTTGTGCCTGTAAATATATGTCTTCCATCTGTTTCTGATTTTAAAATATTGAGAAGTGTGTGCTTAAACTTCTATTCTAATATATGTTGCTATAGATGTTAGGAATGATTCTGACTGTGACATGGAACTGCACAGCTTTCCTTTTGATTACCATACCTGGCAATCTTCTCCTAAGTAGAAAACCTGGACTACAAAATGATCACTGTAATGCAAACCTTTCAACACACTGACTACAAAGTCATTATTGATTTTTACAATGAATAAGATTAATTTCTGCTCACTGTGCAAGGAATCCATTTGTTCCCTACAGCATCCTTTCAACTACCAACCCCCATCCTTTTATGAACAAGTAATTGATGTTGTATTCCTAGAGTAGCCTATCAGCAGGACATGTGCAAGAAATGGTTGAAGGAGTCTACACAAGCCAACTAAAAAAAGTCCACAAAATATTCATTTTCAATTATTCTTCAAGGATTCCAGATTTTTTATGGTCCATAAAACTCAGTATTTACTGGGAAGTTAATACTTAAAAAGAGTTTATATAACCCCATAGATCTTTGACATGATGAACTAAAGAAATTTCAAGAGGTCCAGAAACCTCACTATAGTAGATAACACAGTGTAACTTTGTAAAGATAATAAAGACAGAAGAAGAATGAGAGCTTAATATTAACTGTTCCATTACTAAAATAAAATCTGTAAAACTCTACAAGAAAAACAAGTGAACATTCAAGTGGTCAGGTGAGTAAATAAATTTTGTGTTTATGAAGATAAGAGAAGGAAAATGTCTATACATCACATTTATTTTACTGATTTTCAACAAATAGAAAATGAAGAACTAGAAAAATGAAGATATACTTTGTAGTAATACAAGACAGAATCTTATAAAGTATCAAATTATATGAATTTAGATTAAAATATCTATAAAATACAAAGAAGAATTAAGAAAAGTTGCACCCCAAGGTATGTGTCTTAATATTTTAAGTACTCAAAATGACTTTTTAGTGACTAGAAACAAAGCAAAGAAAACATGCTTATTTTTTCTGTAACAAATATTCTACGAAATGGAGGTAGAAATATTTTTAGATTGGCAAAGTTTTTTAAAATGTACTTCATAAAAATTATATCTGAGTTTAGATCACATATAAAAATAGAACAGAACATGAAAAGCATAGAAAGTGATGCTGAAAACTGCTAGCCAGGGCTGAATGTGGTACAAATTGTAGCCAATATTATGGCAGCAAGGCTTCGGGCCTGACCAACAGAACAAAACACAAAGAAGTCCACTTTACCTCATTGAAAATGAATTACTCATGAATCTCTAAACATTAAGGAGAAGCATGTACTTGGAATAGAATAGAGAGTCCAAAGAACTACATAAGTGGGCTAGAGAGATGGCTCAGAGTTTACAAGAACATTGTGTGCAAGCATGAGGGTTTGGGTTTTAATTTCCAACAAGCATTTAAATTATAGCTAAGTGAGCTTATAATTGTACAGAATCCTTGCTTATGTGTGATAGTTGGTGCTCCTAACTAAAAATCTGGCAAGGTTCAAGTTTACTTCGAGACCTTGTCTCAAAAGTATAAGTGAGAGATTAACAGAGTAGGATATTTAACATCCTCTTCTGAGCTCTGCGAATTCACATAGATATATACACATATATACACATCACCCTCACAGACACACACACACACACACACACACACACACACACACACACACCTAAAATACATGAGTAGAGTTAAAGAGATAAGAGAGAAGACTGATAGAAGCAGGAAAACAGACTGAGGGAGGAAACATAGGGGGTCTAATTAGTCCATGATGTACTGAGAAGTGAAGGGAATGGAATAAAATAATAGAAGAAAGGGAGGAAGAGTGGAAATGAAGGAAGTAGAAAAGATGCAAATGGAAAGAATGTCAGGTCTCAGGTGTTTCTAAATCTGTTTGCACAAGAATCATAACAAGAATAGTGATTTTGTGAAAATTACCATATGAAATACAACAAACTTGAAACTCAGACTTCAGAAAGTCAAAAACCACTCAGTGTCTTAGAGTTTTATTGCTGTAAAGGGACACCATGACCATGGCATTGTGGGTTACTTAAAATTTCAGAGATTTAATCCACTATCATCACGGCAGGAAGTATGGCAGGGTGCAGGCAGACATGGTGATGGAGGAGCTGAGAGTTCTACATCTTTATCAGTGGGCAGTCAGGAGGAGATTGTGTTCCATACAGGTTGGATCTTGAACATATATATGGGATCTCTAAGCGCACCTCCACAGTGACATATTTCCTCCAACAAAGCCACATCTACTCCAACAAGGCCACATTTCTAAATAAAGCCACTCCTCATGGGTCAAGCATTCAAATACACGAGTCTCTGGAGTCAAAATCTGTACAAACCACCATACTCATTGCTCACTTTATGTTTTATTTTGAGTCATACTCTAAAACGTTAAGAGTACTGCTAAAAAAAAAAATAGTTTGGTATGAAAACTCCTCAGTGAATAAAATTGTAAAGAATGGAAAGACATAATTTTCCAAATCTTGAAGTGTGTGTGTGTGTGTGTGTGTGTGTGTGTGTGTGTGTGTGTATAGTCACATGAGAAAATGAAACACACTAGTAGGCAACATCTCATAAAACTAGATTTGAATTTATTTTCTTGTCACAGTATATAAAAAGTGAAAGAAACCTATGGACTTCTCTATTAAGATGATAAAGGAGATGAAATATGGCAAGCTAGCTAGTTTTGTCAACTTGGTACAGTGAAATTGTCTGGGAAGAGGAACCTCAATCGATAAAACGTTTCCATTTGAATTTCCTCTAGTCAAGAACTTTGGACTATTTTGTGATTAATGTTTGGTACAGGAGTGTGGTCCTGAGTTGCTCAAGAAAAAGAAAAGAGCTGAGCAAGAAACAACATTCTCCCATGGTCTCTAATAAAACAACTATTTCCTTCCCAAGTTTCTATTAATAATGGTGTTCTATCATAGCAGTAAAAACTCTAACAAGACAGAAATTAGTACCAGGAGTGGAGTGTTTTTGTGACATGCAAGACTGTGGCTTTGGGGGGAGTATATTTCATGTTTGGCTGGGAACTCTGCTGAATGCCCAGAGTTCAGTGGTTTGTTCTGTAGGAACTAAGAAGACATTGCTGAGAGTAGTTCGTTTGATAGGGCCTTATCCTTTGAAGCTTTGGAGGGAAATAGATCTAGTAGGACTCTTTCTACAATATTGTGAATTAAGAAACTAAGGTTCTAGTCAGCAGGGTTTGAAGAGAAACATCTGTGATTAACAAGAGACCAGACCCACTTAATGAAACTTTTGCTTTACTGAGACAATTGATACTGTTCATTGGAGTTGTGAAGACAGAGCTTATTAAGAAAATATTAGACCACTGAGAATTGTAAATTGAGGAGTCTTTCCTCATTGTCAATACATAGAACCTGTGGTTCCAAGGTTGCCAAGGGTGTACATCATGCCAGGAATTGAATTTTGTAATGTGTAAGGGCTTTCTTGGTAGTGCTGTTATGAAGTGATAGAGGAATCATGGAGAACATCTGGAGGCTTGGCACTGTGAATGGCCAGGAAAGGCAATTGCTGAAGGTGCATTCTTAAATGCTGTAGAAGGCCCATGACTAAAGGGTTCATAGAGCAAAATTGCTACTTATCACTATTTGTTAGATTCAGAGTCCCTATAACGATCCCAGTAGACTTACTGGCAGAGGAGCAGCCTAATTGAGCAAAAAAACAAAACAAAACAAAACAGTACTCAAATATGCTAGTACTATGGCATGAACACCAATGACTCAACAGCAGGTATAGAGTGAAGCCAGTCTGATTATGAGAGATAAGTTGAAAGCTATCTGTGCTGTAGATGGAAGAATTGAAACAAAGTGAAGCTTTGAAGGCCCTTTGGACTTAGAAGATTATACATCAGTTCCAGACACCAAGCACTGAACTTTTATATTGTTAATTTTGGGGTTTCTTTAATCTGACTGTAACCATGTCATGTCTATTCCTCTACTAGTAAACAGTATGCAACTTATTTTTTATTTTACAGAAGCATATACTTATGAGGCATAGAAATTTTAAATAGACTGTAGAATTCTAGAGACAATATTTTGTATAGATTTTAAAATTTTAGAGAGAACCTTTGAACTTTGATAAAGAGGTCAGGTGTTTTAAAGAGATGGGACTTTTTAATTTTTAAAGACTGTAACACTTTTAAATGGTTGAATATTTTTATAATGTGAAATTAATAATAACATGCCATCTTGGGGGCAAATAAGAAAGGAAAGGTTGTAGTTGCATAGTTACATAGTTGTATGTCAAGTTAGCATGGGCTGCCATGCCCGTTCAGGTATCTCTGAGTTTTATAAGAAAGTAGGCTGAGCAACCAGGACGAGCAAGGCAGTAAGGAGCACTCCCCTATGGGTTCTGTTGAGATTCAGTGTGTTGATCTGAGTTTATTCAAGTTCTTTCCTTCACATCCTTTGGTGATGGCCATTGATATGTAAGTATATGGTGAAGTAAACCTTTTCTTTCTCAGTATACAAACTATCTATATAGGTGTGGAAAAGCAAAACAGAAAAGTAAAAACAACTATTTCTTAAGTTGTTCTTCAATTTTCTTTTGATCTTTTGATAGTCCATCACAGCAATCCTAACTTAAACAGTTAAGTGAGCAACTTTGTGGATATAAATATGAAAAATTGATGTATTTTCAAATAGACTTAATAGTTACTTTCAGTAATATATATTCTTACTATAGGCAACTAAAATAGAATGTGTTTTATTGAAAGGGACCCAATTATAAAAAGTATAGGAAAACTTTAGGAAGACATATTTCATATGTGAAACATTTCTCACTATTGTTGAACTTCTATGATTTGTATACAGAAAGATACAGTCATTCTAACTCTGGATATTTTTTGTGTCCAGATAAAGATAAGACAAAAGAGGAACCCTGAACTCTAGCAACTTCCTTAATTCAATACATCTGGGGGAAGTCATATCAATGTAAATTTACACAGAAGATTAATTTCCTGTTTTACATGTGATACCAAAACAAAGCATATCATGCTGGCCTTCCATGTGATGAGGAACCATCTTATCTGCTCACTGCAGATATAATCTCAGAGTCATCCTTCAAGTAAATAAATCCAAGTAGATATACACACTTGATATTGCTTTTAGATTTCAAGTTTCAACTAATGTCTTTTGAGTTCAGAGAATATGTTCTATTTTTTTTATATGAAGTAAATGAAAAGAAAAAAACGTTGACTTAAAAAAGAGGCCATGAATTTGAAGCAGAGCATGACGGGGAGAAATATGGAAGGGTTTGGAGGGAGGAGATGAAAAACAGAAATGTGCAATTATGTTATAATCTCAAAACTTAAAAGAAAAAAACATTGAGTTAAGAAGTAGATTTTTTTTCCCTTTCTGGTTTTCCCCACCTATGTAAATAGTAATTTTTCTAGGGACATCTGGTGTCATGGTCTCAGATTGTTGTTTTACTTTTGCCTGTATTGCTATTTAGATAATCTAGAATAATAAACACTACTATAATATACAACCTCAGAGAAAATAACTTACATCAGACTGTAAAGACTTTTGCTGCTGAAAATGATGGACACAGCAACAGAAGGCAATATAAGGTAGTAAATTCTTCAATGAATTGAATCATTGGGGGCAGAAAATTCCCTATGAAGTCTCCGGAAGCTATTCTAAAGACTAGGGCATTCTAGGACAGTAATTTAATATTTAAAATTACACCTGATATCAGACCAAGGTAGTAAGAATAGTTCAAGAAACATTTCTAAAGAAGTCTAAATTGATATTACATGATGTTATCTTGAAGAAAAATGAAAATAATTAAGTTTTAAGCCAGTTTTAAGGCATTACTGTGAAAATTTTGAAGGCAACCTTCAAAAATTAATAAACAAAACAATGAATAGAAATATATGAAAATAACCATTTCAGAATACTTGTTTCTGCTGCTTGATAAAATATAGCATGGTGGATTTAACTACAAAATAAGCACATTTGTCTTTAGGTATGATACATTATTCTAAATAAATCATCAAATTTTTGTAGTATTAATTATCTATGTGATTATTTTTAATTTTCATCTTTTTTGTATATTTAGTAAAATATTCATTCACTTTTGCCCACCTATCTATTTTTCTCATTACCTTCAGATTAAAATAATTGCATGCATAATACTTTTAATTTAAATTTTCAGGTTAAAATATAATACACATATTCAAATTTCTTCTTCTAGAGTTTGTGAAAAATAGTTTAAGATGTTTTCCAAAAATCTAAATGTGATTAGGAGATTTTCAATGTACATGAGATTTAAACAAGTGATATGAACTTATGAACTAAACTCAGAAATACACAAGAATTAAAATAATAAGACCAGTAGGTAAATATATTCATCTGTAACATTTTTTAACATGCCTTAAAATAAAATTCTTTCAAAGTTATTTTCTTAAAGATCAATTTCTTTGAAATAACATAAGAAATGTTTTACCATTTTGACAGATATTTTGGTAAAATTTTCAAGTGGAAGTTTTAGAATGAATAAACTCATATTTGGTAAAAAAAAATGCTTACAGAAAAGTTGAAACTTGGAGTACAAATTTTGGAGTTAAAAAAAAATAGACATGATATTCAAGTTACTTTTGAATTTAAAAGATTGTCTGATATCTTCTCAGATTATATAGACAAATTGAAATACTACTGCTGCTGGTTGTGTATTAAATTTAACTTACTGATGAACATTTTTATAGTGTTTAAGACAATGAGTACTTTCTGCTGTGAAACATTTGTTATAGTAGTGAAATCTTTCTAACTTGTAGAGGAAAAGATTTTATATGTTCAGTCTAGACTACAGGAAAGGAAGATTAGGAGTTGTGGAGAGGCACGTTACATGCCAGGATGTAACACGCTTATGTATCTACTGTGTAAGATAATTGACTCAGCAACAATACAAGTGCACTAACGCAACTTCGTTCAAGTATTTTGCCTAACATTACACAATGTGGGTAAGAGATAAGACGAAGTGTTAGCTCTTCTCTCAGATGTAAGTACCTATAGAAACCCATCTCAAGTCAAGGCATTGCCAATGGGGAAGAAGCCATCACCCTTAGGTAGATGCAGCTCTAGCTTCATGACAGACCATGGCCTAAAAAGGGGCTCTGAGGATAAATACTATGGTATTGGTGATGTAGTTATTACATATCCTGTCTCGCAGAGGAGGCAAAACCTTTAACTCTCTGCAACAAGGCCCATATCTCCCTTGACATGTTATATTGACTGGGCCATATCCCCCAATCCCATCTTCTCATTATATAGAGAAATTACTCTGATTTTATTCTGACAAAATAAGTATGTGTTCTGTAGCTTCCGTCTTAGATTAGAGCTCTTATGTAGCACAGTTCCTGCCAATTTCTACCAATGAAACTTACATAATCTTCAATGAGAGCCCCTTTGTATCTCAAACTCCAGTATAATGACAGAATAATACAAAAGCTCATTATTTTTTCAACCAGTGTTTTCAGACTTTTCTTTGAATTTTGATTTCTTTTATTTTTTGATATTACAAAATAATTAGATGATGCCAACATTTAATCATTCCAGTATCAACCATGTATACTTCCCTGTTCTTTTTCAATTTTATGACCATTGTTTTATTAATTGTTAATATAATCATGCAAACATAAAAGATCTGTACATAAAGAGACACTATCATTATTTATGATGCAACCTGCAGATTGGGAAATTATTTTTTATAATTTATTTATTTTTATGGTATATTTTATGTATTTACATTTCAAATGTTATCCCTTTCCCAGTTTCCCCACCAGAACCCCCCATCCCATCCCCCCTCCTCTGCTTGTATGAGACTGTTCTCCCTCCCATTGGCCCGTACCTACCTCACTGCCCTGGCATTCCCTGACCCCTTTTGTCCTTCTCTCTCTCCTCTCTTCCTCCCAAGCCCAAAAGCTCAGAATACCCAAGATACAATTCGGAGACCATATGAAGCTCAAGAAGAACGAACAGCAAAATTGGGATGTTTCAGTCCTTCTTAGGAGGGTAAACAAAATACTCACAGGAGGTAGAGGGTTTTCAAATTTTCAAACTGACAGTTTATGTAAACATGTAAATTCCATTCCAGGATGCATAGACAACATTGAATCACTTTATGAAGGCAGTAGGAGTAAGTTTAAGAAGGTGGTTGTATTATTTACCATATAAGCACAAGGAAGTGATTTTGAGTCCCTGTACTATGATGCTTAATATCATGCATGTATCTTCAGTCTCACTGTTCCTACAGCATGAAATAAGGAGGAGGCCTAAGAATTCACAAATGCTCCAGGTCACTCCCTACTCTGGGTACAGGATGATAAACCAACATGAGACCTTGTCTTCAATGAGATATAAGATGAGATCAGATTCCCATGGTTTTACACTGATCTCTACAACCTCTTTACAACATGCATGAAGAGTATGCAGGATCACACACACACACACACACACACACACACACACACACACACAGGACATCCCAGCACACACACAAACACTTTGTTTTTTTTTTTTTAAAAGATGCAGAATAACTGGAAGTAGAATCACCCAAAATACATTTTTATGAATGTCATGTGGCATATTTTAATTTGTATTTTAACTAAAATAATAATGATAAATTAAGAGTATATCTGAAGCAGGAAAACAAAGAAAAATATGAGTAAACATAAAATGAAAATCAAAAGTATTCAAAGAAATATGAAAAAGGAAAGCCAATCTGTTTTCAATACTTACACTTTTAGCATCATTAAGATTCTGATGATCTTAAGTCTCTATAATGAAATTCTCACTTCAGATTTAAACTAATAATTATAGGGAAAAGCTTCTTAGCACATTTAATTAAATTAGTTCTAATGATGAGACCATTTTAAAGATAATATACACTTGCATCTGATAGATGTAATTTGTTCTTGCATTTTGCAATGTGTATGATCCAATAGGGTTGATCATGGTTACCAAGAAATTGCAGTTTCATGATTACATGACTCATGAAATTGATTTCTGGGTAATAAAACATTGTGAAAGTTATATACCATTATGTTATTATATAACAAGGATATCAATATGTCAAAATTTTACACATATAAAGTTGTTTTTTCAGCTACTTATATATATATTATATATATATACACACGTATATATATACATATATATATAATATATATGTGTATATATATATATATATATATATATATATATATATCAACTATATGCCCTTAGAAGTACCATTTGGCATATATAACTTGATTATATGTTCAATATTGTGTATCTTATAATTACCATAAAATTCAAAAAACTTTTTTAAATTTCAGATATTATTTTTTATTTTATATGTGCTATGAAATATTTTATTTTAATCTCTTAAATTTAGAAGTAATCTTTGTACAATTTATTGATTTATTTATTTTTTACACTCCAGATTTTATACCCCCTACTGTACCCCTGTCCACCCTCTGACTGTTCCACATCCTGCACTTCTTCCCCACCCCACCCCCGTCTCCACAAGAATGTCTCCACTTCCAATCCCCCACCCCACCTAATGTCTATATGTCCTGGGGCCTCCAGTCTCTTGAGGGTTAGGTGCATCATCTCTGATTGAACACAGACCCAGCAGACCTCCGCTCTATATGTGTTGGGGGCTTCATTTCAGCTGGTATATGCTGCCTGGTTGGTGGTCCAGTGTTTGAGACATCTTGGGGATACAGGTTAATTGAGACTACTAGTCCTCCTACAGTGTTGGCATACTCCTCAGCCTCTTCCAGTTTTCCCCTAATTCAAGCACAGACGTCCCCAGCTTCTGTCCATTAGTTGGGTGCAAATACCTGCATCTGACTCTTTCAGCTGCTTGTTGGGTCTTTCAGAGGGCAGTCATGCTAGGTCCATTTTTGAGAGTGCTCCAGAGCCTCCCTAATAGTGTCAGGTCTTAGGGCCTCCCCTTGAGCTGAATCCCACTTTAGGCCTGTTACTGGACCTTCTTTTCCTCAGGCTCCTCTCCATTTCCATCCCTGCAGTTCTTTCAGACAGGAACAATTATGGGTCAGAGTTTTGACTGTATGATGGCAACCCCTTCCTTTACTTGATGCCCTGTCTTCCTGTTGGAGGTGGGCTCTACAAGTTCCCTCTTCCCAATGTAGGGCATTTCATCTAAGGTCCCTCTCTCTGAGTCCTGATAGTCTCTCACCTCTCAGGTCTCTGGTACATTCTGAAGGGTCCCCAAACCTCCACCTCCCGAAGTTGCCTGTTTCTATTCTTTCTGCTGGTCCTCAGAGTGTCAGTACTTTTCCTTCACTCAATACTAGATCAGGTTTCCTTCTCCTCCCCAACACCCCATCCCATTCACTTTCCCTCCCAGGACCCTCCCTCCTTCTCCACTTGTGATTGCTTTCTTCTCCTTCCCAAGTGGAACTGAGGCATCCTCACTTGAGCACTTCATCCTGTTGACCTTTTTGAGTTCTGTGGATTGTATCTTGGGTATTCTGAAAAAAAAATTTTTTTGGCTAATATTCACTTATTAGTGAGTACATCAGATGCCAAGATGCCTGTCCTTTGGGTTGGAATGACCACACTCAGGATGATATTTTTTCTATTTCTATCCATTTGCCTGCAAAACTCAGGATGTCCTCGTTCTTAATAGCTGAGTAGTATTCCACTGTGTAAATGGACCACATTTTCTGTATCCATTCTTTTGTTGTGGGACATCTGGTTACAAAACACTTCTTTTAAACACATTACAAATTCATGCTGAAAATGTAAACAAATGCTGTAAGTGTATTCAGTTTTTCTAGAGATGTATAACATGATATAGAACATGAATTTATTACATTGAAATACATTGTTTTCAATTTTTAAAAATTGAAATACTTAATTATTTCCAATAACAATTATTTTAAGTAATTGAAATTTGCATCTTCTGGGACCTTGTATAATTTCCACATCAAAGTAAAAACATCACAGGTTTTTGATCCCATGCTTCCAATCAACGCATGAAAATGTGTGGGTGAGCTAGCAGTTGTAGTGCTGGAGATCTCACCTTATTGGTGTCAGTGTGGGAAAGCTGCATATATTATGACTGGCCAACTCAGCCACCACCCAGGCCCAAATACAACGTCTTATCTTGGCCCAGCCCAACATCTACCCCATCTGTGTACTACTAGAGCTTTTGGAAAGGCTGGTCCTGCAGATCCAAAGCTATAGGATCTCAATGGCATAGGGTAACAACAAGATGTTTAAGAGGAGTCCAGATGAGGATCCAGTACTGATAGTGTAGTAGAAGCCAGAGGCCTGGAAGCAGACTCATTCAGATGAACATTTTCTAGTAAAGATATGTGGACAAAGGAGTATATTGTGGGATACAGTGTGTCACACTCCAGTTTCCACTACAAGGTTGTTTTTTATCCTATCTTCTTTTATTTTAGTGGGGAGATAGCTAGGGTAGAGGAAGATATAAAAGGAGTGGGAGATGATTAGGACTGGGTTGCATCATATGAAATTCTCAAAAAATCAATACAAAGTTAAAAAATAGATAAAAGAACTTCTTGCCAAAATAAATGTATCATTGTTCTCTAAATGTTCTATTCAATCATTTTGATTTAAATGGAATAAGGAAAACATGAATGTGCCAGTGAGTAGAGAAAATGAGTTGAACTTCCCTGAATTAACTGTGAAATGCATCCATGTTCATCCATAAATGTTAGATTAAAACAGTATTTTTTTTTCAGTATAGCTCCTCTCCTTATTCTCCTGTACATGACATTGCAAAAGTAACCAGGTGAGCTCCTATCAAACCTGATGCTCACTACCTCAGTGAGCTATCACGTAATCACATAATTAGCTGGAGGCTGCTGACAGTTCAAGAATTTCATAATTTTCTTATTTTTCTTGTTAGTTTAAGCATGCCTAGATAATTTAATACTGTACTTAGAAAAAGTATTGTCTGGTCTTAGTGGGAGGGAAGGCCCTCGGTCCTGTGGAGGCTTGATGCCCCAGAGAAGGGGGATTCGAGAGGGGATGGGTAGGAGTGGGTGAGTGTGGGGGGGAGCACCCTCTTAGAGGCAAAGGGGAAGGATGATGGGGCATGGGGCTTGTGGAGAGGGTACCTGGAAGGGGGATAATATTTAAAATGTAAATTAATTAATTAATTAATATAAAAGAAGATTATGTGTTTGTAAGTCATGTGTAATAAACATACAGGATTTATAGTACATTCTTACTTTTGTATATGTTATTCTGTGCTGAAATCAAAAGATGTTTTAGGTTACATGTATACATGTTTCTGTGACTTTGGTTCCCAATATAAAAGTATTGCTTTATGAAAAATATTTTTAACTAAATATTGAATAAAATTCAGCATGCTTAATATATTGTGTCATATAATATTTTTACAGTTTTACATATTTACATATTTAATAATGCTAATGAAGTGAGAATAATGTTCATGTGGACTACTCACACCATGGAGTATAATTCATGTTATGTTCTCACAGAAGGGTAGTTTAGTAATAGGAATATGTAGTTGATTTAAGAAAACATTCTGGTTCACAGAATATTTACTAATATTCAATGTTATGGTGAAGGCTACTTCCATAACCATGTAGATGATTATATAAATTGAAACCCTTTATCATGATTTCTCAAATTCAATGTTTTCTCGCCAGTGATGGATAAGATAGGAATAAAACCAACCAAATGGCAAACGATTCTGGTACATCGCATGACATTTACTTCAGTTGGTCCAGAAACATCTTTTAAGCTGATCTTCACATTATCTTTACTGTTAAGCTGATATTCACATTATTTTTGGTGTTATTTTTAACCAGACATTTTAGAAGGGTTGAGAATTCAGTAGTCTGTGTGGAATACTGATTTTCATTTTGTAGTGGTACTTAGGTACTTTCTTGGACAACAATTCTGTAAGTTTGATGGATCATATTAATTTGTTTTGTAGGAGTTGATCAATTAACTCAAGAAAACTCTATGTAGTGTTGATTCGATTGCATAACAAGCATAATTTAATATAAATGGTGCATAAGACATTGATTTTGCCTAACTGCTCTGTAGAATTAGTGTCTCTAAAGAAGGCAGCCAACCTGAACTAACAATATTAAACATTTGTGCAATTTGTCTCTTGCTATAATGAACAGTAAATGATATAATGACCAACAAGATTAATGATAAAACAAACATGCTAGTTAGATTCATGCTATATAGACCACCACTTCATAGCAATACTCACAAATCAGTAATCTAAAAATGTGATTATCCAGTAGGAGTATATAATCAAGAGAAAAAAATGGAATCTTAGTATATATTCACTGCTACAGCTTTTTAAAATTATATGCACAAACATGGCCCCTCACTCCTGAAACTAAAACATTCTCAAGGCTGAGAGAGGATTATTCAGCGATTAGGGCCAATATTAACTACATAGTAAATTCAAGACTGTACTGGCTGGTTTTGTGTGTCACCTTGACTCAAACTGGAGTTATCATAGAGAAAGGAGCCTCCCTTGAGGAAATGCCTCCATGAGATCCAGCTGTAAGACATTTTTTCAATTAGTGATCAAGGGTGGGAGGACCCATTGTGGGTGGTGGCATCCCTGGGTTGTATGAGAAAGCAATTTAAACAAGCCAGGGGAAGCAATCCAGTAAGCAGCACCCCTCCATGACCTCTGCATCAGCTCCTGCCTCCAGCCTCCTACCCTGTCCTGACTTCCTTTGGTAATGAGTAGCAATGTGGAAGTAAGCTGAATAATGCCTTGCCTCCCCAACTTTCTTCTTGGTCATGATGGTTTGTGCAGGAATACAAACCTTGACTAAGACAAAGACCTTGTCTCAACATAATATTGTATGCATACACACACACACACACATATATATATATTTGTATATATATATATATGTATATATATATATGTATATATATATATATATGCAGTATATCTGTGTGTTTCAAGATTGAGCATGCTGTAATTTTCTTATACAACATTTTTAATAATTGTTTTTTCCCCCAGGATTTGAACCTACTTGTATATACTTAGTGAAGTAAACTGATCCCTTAAAGTTTCTATAAATTTAAAGATCAGATAATTAGTGATATTTTTACTAGTTTCCAACAGAATAGAGACCATATTGGCCAGCTTCTATCATTCCTGTTTTTGGGTTGGTTGGTTCTTCTGTTATATATTATAGGCTACCCTCAAACTATATATATATCATATACCATCTTTTAACTCCTGATCCTCCATGTTGTGTGTATCCCCATACTTTCTTGCTAGGTATCATTAACTAAAGTAAGAAAACAAATGTCTGAAGTAGGGAAATAAGGAAGACAAAGAGAAATCACTCAAGGAAACATAATATATTAAGAAAAGTATGTGGTTTATTGTCCTGTATTCCTAATTCTAACTCCCTACCTCATTCTGATTACCTCATGAACTTTTGTAAATATTTATGCTTACATTTTGAGCTAAATGATAGTTGTATTTTTTATTTTATGCTGGGAACTTTAAAGTTTTCAGTTCTGTATTTCCCCAGGAGGAATAATTCCAAGGCACTTCAAAGCCTCTCAGTAAGTGGAAATGCTCTCTTTGACTCTGACTTCCATGGGAGTGTGGGATAGCTGGAAGTTAATATTTCGTAGTTCCTTTGGTAAATATGCCTATTTGCAACTTGAATTAGAGCCAATAACTACTTCCTTTCTCTAGAGGAATTCTAAGTCATTTTCCCATGGTCAACTCCATTATAAAAACAAGTCACTCCCATTCTGCCTTGAAATTCACAGAAGCCATTTGTATTCATTTTATGTGGACAACTTCTTATAGAACCAAGCACAACCCATTAGAATTTACTTATACTTATGCAATACTATTGTTTTTTCTCATACAAAGAGATTATGACCAATTATGATGTTTAGGGTCAAAGCCATCAAAGAAAAATTACTTTTAAGCATGGTATTGTAACACAGCCATGATACAAAACAAAGCTTTGTAGAGTGCTTTCTATGTTTTAAATACTCCAACAAATTTTAAAATACTTATCATGTACATTTATGTGCAGGTATTAGGTATTGTATTCATTTTATACATGTAAATATAGATACAAAGGTGGCAGAAGCTGAGCAATTTCCTTACATCTCAAAACTGTTAGGATATTTGTACTATAGATTAAATCTGACAGTATTACATATATATTATTTTATATTTATTTTAACACTATGAGAACTTCATGCAGCGAAGAAAGTCAGTATCTGTTTAAAAAGTATACAGACACTTACATACATGTATACATACACACAGACTCTTCCACACGCACATAGACACACATGCATGTATTGATTTCATCTACATGTGCAGATATTTGATGTCTCACACAAGTGTTCTGTTTCCTGTATAAAAATAAAATCCCTAACTCTCTTTGTAATAGGGGGATCTTCACATTTTGCAAAGAGCTGCAGTGCAGTGTAATGACATCCATAAATAATAAGATCTGCTTGGTTGGATGTACTAAATTTAAGAAAATGTTTTTACATAATAATATCACTTTACAAATAAAATAGAAGTGTACTTATGGCATTTTAATCTATATTTTTATTTTTTTCAAAAATTTTAATAGTTACTAAATTAAACAGAACTCTTCAGACTACATTATTTTCTGGTTTTAGGTTGCCAAGTAGTATATTCAATAAAATAAATCCAATATTAACTACATATGAATGCATATAAGCACACAAATACATTAGAAAATGCAACTAAAATTATTAGGTATCAAATTGTTTTTAAAATTTTGGTTCATTAAAATAATTTCTCAAGATGTTATTTACTGAAAAACATTGAAGTATGTCAGTAATTTAATATCTTTTTACAGGAGAAAATATTAATTAATTAAATGTAAAAGAGGTGAAACTATGGCTGTTCATGGTTAAATAACCAATAAAACACTATCATATTCTCTCATAAACACTGTTAATTGGGGTTCAATTGGATATCTTTTTCCTAGCTTAATCTAGTACTATATTGAGGGGCCATAATCACTCCCTGCAATGCTGAAGTCTTGATTAAACACAGAAGTTTATGTCATAAAACCATAATTGTCTTTTTTTATACAAATGGCTTTTATATTAATTTATTCATAAAAACATTGTATTTATCCCTATATATGGCATTATGAATAATTGCACATATACTTTTTAAATGATTAACTATGATCAACCTAAATATAGAACAGAGCATACAAATTATGGTCAGTAGCAGAATCAAAACAGATACAAATAAATAGCTAGCATAATATAATGGCGGCTTTCTGCTGTACTTCTAAGTCTATTCTAATAAAACACCAGAAAAAATAATTAGGCTGAAGATATCACATTGGAGAGTTTAAGTGCTATAAACTGAATATAAGAGTCAAATTATTTTATTATGTAAAGATGGGACCTTGAATTTCTAAGACATTAAAACAAGGTATATGAAAAATAAGCAGAGACTGAAGAAATGAGTTGCCTAGTATTGGGGTAAGGCCCAGTACATGGGCTTCAGTGAACAAGTCTCTGAGTTTCACCTTATTGGGTTGCACTATCCATATCACATATCGCTGCTGACATTCTTGTTTGGCAGAATACTTCCTGAAAAAGAGGTGACTTCCTGGCAACTGAAAAACAATCTCTTACTCACTACTCATCTCCTACCCTTGTTGACCTTAGACACAAATGTCTTGGATAGAAATAGCTTAGTAGGCATTCTAAAGCTTAGACTGATTCAGAATCATGAGCAGCGAGAGGAAGAGAGTCACTATCTTTTTTTTCTTTAATCTTGAGAATGACTTTACAGTTGTCAACTGTAATCTACAATCTGCTTTACCTTCGGTTGCATAGTCCAAATGTTAAGATATTCTATGGGGATGGAAGAGCTCTGTAGTGACTCAGCATATTTCCTAACTCAGGAGGCAAATTGATCTACTTCTGTGGTATAAATATAAATAAAAATATGTATAGACATATATATATTTAGAAATTACCAAGCCACATACTCAGATGTGAAATGTGCAGTAATCACATAAAGTTTTAGCTTTTCATTTTGATGTTATTGGTTTTTTTTTTCATTTTAAATAAATAAGGAATTAAAAGTGGAAGGGACTAGTCTTAAGTTTTTAATCAACCATAAAACAGAGATATTTGTGTGACATAAAGTGACATTTAGGTATATATATATATATATA
>NW_022196896.1:125787188-125791836 GCF_008632895.1 Mastomys coucha
ATATATATATATATATATACAGTGTTTAAGGACAGTTAACACTTTGGGTGTCTATCATCACAAAGTTTATTTTCCAGGATGAGTCTGAAGCCCCCAGACCAATCTTCACAGAAGCTGGGATTCCAAGTGTGCACCAGTCCACAAGTCAACATTTATCATTTCCCTGTGCAACATATTACTTTAAGCCCGGTATTACTCTGCTGTATTAGCCAGAAGTAATCTTTTTTGTTTTTTACTGAAATCCAGAAATCCAAGTTTACAAATATCCCACACAGAATGTGGAGTTTCACAAATCAATATGTAGTGGTAGGTAGACTCCTGAAAGAAAATAGACTTTTAAAACTTAGAACATTGAATACATTGTTTTTAAAATTAAATTATGATAAATCATAATCTAGGAAATTATTTGACAATATGGCTTGCTTTTGAATCTTTTTTTCATTTTTTATTAAGTAATTGTTTTATTTATTTGCATCTCAAATGTTTCCCCCCTTCCTGGTCCCCTCTTACAGAGTTCTTTCCCCCATCCCCACACCTTTTCTTCTCTAAGAGCATACCTCCCAGGTAACCCCCAACTCTGGGATATCAAGTCTCTACAGGATTAGGCATATCCTCTCCCACTGACTCCAAATAAGGCAGGCCTCTGCTACATGTTTGCCAGGGGCCTTGGACCAGCCTACACATGCTCTTTGGTTGGTGGCTCAGTCTCTCGGAGAAATCAGGGGTCCCAGGTTAGTTGAGACTTTTGGTCTTCTTATGGGATTGCTATCCCTTTTAGTTCCTTCCGTTCTTTCTCTAACTCTCCCCAAGGGGTCCCTGACCTATCTGCCATGCTTAGCTGTGATTATCTGCATCAGTCTCAGTCAGCTGCTGGTAGGGCCTCTCAAAGGACAGCCATGCTAGGCTCCTGTCTGCAAGAACAACATGGCATCAGTAACAGTGTCAGGTATTGTTGCCTGCCCATGGGATGGGTCCCACGTTGGGCCAGTTACTGGTTGCCTGTTCCTTCAGGTTCTGCTCCGGTTTTTGTTTCTGAATTTCTTTCAGATCGGAGCACTTTTTAGTCGAAAGTTTTGCAGGTGAGCTGTTGTCTCCATCCTCCCACTGTGGGTCCTGGGTGATCCCTGGAGGTACTCTTTTCACTTTCCATGTCCCCACTGTTAGTCATTTCAGCTAAGGTTACCCACTCTGAGTCCTGGGAACCTCCCTACCCCATGTCTCTGGGACTTTCTAAAAGTATCCCCTACCCCACCCCAGCAGCTGCAGATTTCCATTAATTTATTCTTCTGGCCCTCTGATATCTCCCCCAGATACGTGATTCTGCCTCCTCTTTTCTCTCTCCCTCCCTTCTCCCATGCAGTTTCCTTCCTCCCTCTGACACTCACAGTTAGATTATTTTGTACCCACTTGTAAGTGGGATTTAAGCATCCTCACTTTGGCCTTCCTTCTTGTTTAACTTCTTAAAGTCTGTGGTGTGTATCATGGGTATTCTGTATTTTTGGCTAATATCCACTTATCAGTGAGTACATGCCATGCATGTCCTTTTGCATCTGGGTTACCTCACTCGGGATGTTATTTTGTAGTTCCATCCACTAGTCTGCAAAATTCATGATGTCTTTGTTTTTAATAGCTGAATGGTATTCTATTGTGTAAATGAACCACATTTCTTTTTTATTTCCTTCTTGATGTTAATTTATATTTATTTGTTTTTTAATTTATTTCTGTGTGCATGTATAGAACATGTGTAAGGGTGTATTCATAGACCAATAGAGGGTGTTGGATCTATTGTGGGTAGCTCTAAGATGGTGCTAGAATTTGAACTTTGGTCCTTTATTAAAAAAAAAAAGATTTATTTATTATTATATCTAAGTACACTGTAGCTATCTTCAGCCACACCAGAAGAGGGCGTCAGATCTCATTATGGATGTTTGTGAGCCACCATGTGGTTGCTGGAACCACATGTCTTAATCCACATGTTAAGGAAATTTTATAGACATTGAAAGAGCAATTTTTACCTTCGTATGGAAAAACAGAAAAATCAGGATAGCCAAACTATTCTGAACAATAAAAGAACTTATGGAAGAATCACCTGACCTCAAGTTATACTACAGAGAAATAGTGATTTTAAAAACAACAGACCATGTATGGTATTGGTACAGGATAGGTATATTTTATCCTTGTGAAGCTCTTCCTATATACATATTATCTTACGATATGTTGATCACAGGAATAGAATCGAACACCCAGAAATAAACTCACACACTGGGAACAGGTGATTTTTTACAAACAATTTGTTGTTAATTTGTTTGTTTTGTGATAGGGTTTCTCTGACCCATACCTGTGGCTGTCCTGGAACTCTCTCTGTAGATCAGGTTGGTTTTAACTCAGAGATTCACCTGTTTCTGCCTCCCAAATATTGGGATCAAAATAGTGTGTCACCACCAACAGCAGAACATGTTTTTCAATGCTTTCTTTTTGGTTTGTGTATCTGTATGTGCAACACGCATGATAAATATCCAGGTGGCCTTTGAGTCTAGAAGAAGGCATCAGATACCCTGGAACTGGAGTCATATGCAGCTGTGATCTGCCTGTGATCTGCCTGGTGAGCTCGTATCTGAATCCTGGTCCGCTGCAGGATTGTTGAAGGCTCTTGGCTAGTGAGACATGTCTCCATACCCTTATACATTTTTTAAGTATGAAAATTTTTGTTTCTTGAAATGTAAATATAGTAATTATTTTTAGTCCTATCAGTAAGTAAAAGTGACCATGTAAATAAATAAACAGTACTTCCTATAATGCTGTCCTGAACTTCTTCTTTCCCATAGAGATAAACAGATATAGATAAGATAATAGATAAGAAGGAATAGCTTTACATGAATAAAGACAAGTCCATTCTTGCTTGTGGGTGGTCCCCTCTGGCACTTTCTTGGCTGTGTTGGTGCCAACTCATCTTTCTTGTGAGACAGACAGAAAAGAAGGGCACAGTAACATTGTAGTTTGGATTACCAAGGTCTAATTCATAATTCCTTTATTCTAAAGCAACTAGAAATATCCTGTTTGCATAGGCTAAATTTATTAGTAATGTATTTGCTAAAATAATATTTATCATCTTGACAAACTTAACAATTTCACTGACTTACAGTTAAATTTATTTCTGTTAAAGAATTTTGGTAGAAGTGTTATAGTTGGCAGACAGGATTTCTTTCTCTGGTGGTTAAGACACCAAGCCATTTGATTTTATTGATATTTTTCCATCAAATAACCCCTTCTAGATGCCAAGAGACCACAGAATAAGAGAGGAGGGTTTACTGATACTACTGGTGAAGGTTCAGTACTTAGTTATTTTCCAAAATTAAAGCTTTTTACCTCTAATATAATCATTTGCAACCCACATTTAGGGATACTACCTCCAATCACTGTCTTGGCCTGAAAAAAAAATCCAAGGAGAAAGTAAATTATGGTGTAGGGCAATATGACTCCAAAGCCAAATCAAATATCCTTCTTTGTGGATAATTTTTCTAGTGTTGGTTGTAATTTACTTAATTTCATTTATCAATTAGGGCAGTGGTTTTCTTTCATGGTTACAAGCAAAACAACATGCTGTAAGTCTGCGTATGTGCCAGTGGGGTAGCACAGACTTTGGCAACTGATATACAGTAAGGATCTTAGAAAAATATTAATTTCATAAAAAAGGAGAAAAGATAAGAAGTTTTATTTTTCCATCATATGTGATGAAAAATTTTACAGTATTTACATATCTATTTGGACATAAAAGAAATGTAGACCATTTTATACATGTCTTGAGGGTTAAATGCCAGTATGGTTTCATTTTTGTTATTTCAAGATTTTTCATTATTTTTTGAGAGAATCAATGCTTGGGGCATTTCAATAGTTTGTTCCACCATCAGTGACAGAGATACTATCTTCTGGTCCCAATTTCCTGATTCTTCGTTGTATATTTTGTCTATGGTAGTGAATTGCTTCTCTATAGAGTCAGAATGTAGCATTTTCTAGGTCGAGGTGTAAGTTTAAATGCTAAGTCAGTCTTATCGTTTTCTCCTCACCATACACTCATATACATGTGTGTTGAATGATACGGCAGTACACATTTGTTAGCTCAAAATATATATGATCCCTTCACCTATGACTCCCTGGATGTGAGAGCTACATTGGGTAGATTGATGTCTTTACTCTGAATGGCTGGGTCAGACAGAGTTAATTAAGCACACTCAGACCCCCAAGCTAGAAAGTGCTTTTGGATGCAGTTCAGAGAAAAGTCTCTGAAGTTAGCATGGTGCTGGCCCCAGCTTCCTTCTGCTGGCCAATACAAATATTATTATGGAGTATATTAATCATTTACAGTTTTTGAGTTTGTGACCTTCAAAGGCAATATATTTCTACAGTGCTTTGCAAAGTATTTCCTGATATTTGCTCAAATGCATTTGATATTGAATTCTTCCAGGGCATCCATACAATCTTATAAGATGAGTGAATATATAATATAGACCATTTTTTTACTAAATTTTAATATCTAAAACCTAAAGATATACTGTTTGCATTTATTTCTTTTTTTTTCTCTCTTTTTTTTTTACATATTTTCTTTATTTACATGTAAATTTCTCCATTCCCAGTTTCCCCTCCAAAAAAC
>NW_022196896.1:125792698-125804096 GCF_008632895.1 Mastomys coucha
TTCTTAGGGAAATGGATGGATCTGGAGAATATCATCCTGAGTGAGGTAACCCAATAACAAAAGAACATTTATTTCTATAGGTAGTTAGTAGTAAATGTAGTCTCCATGTTGTTATTTTGAATATAATTTTGCTGATGTCCTATACCTTCATAGAAATTACCAAGTTAAAATGCTGCATTGACTTTTTTCATTTTTTGCTATGTTCATTATTCTTTTTGTATATACCAGCATGCCTATAGCATTCAAGATACACTGCATAAACCTTACCAAGCATTTTTTGTTGTTTTAACAGTTCTTAATATATCAGACTTGAACAGTGCAAAAATCACTAAATTATATTCTACCTACTTAATTATATTTACACTTAATTGGAATTCCCTTGTAATTCTGCTTCTTCAAGATATATTGAATTTACCTAAACTTTCTTGCAAACTCATATACAAGTAATCTTTAACTAGAAGAATACACTCAATAATATCAGCAAGCCTTACTTAGCCATCTTCTACATATTCTTTTAAGTCATTAATTTATATAAACAACTCAGTAAAACATGGGTAATTTCTCATGTTTTCACAAATAACATTCTTAGGATTATAAAGACAGAAAACAAGCACACAAATTTCTACACCTAAATGATGAAGTGGCATAGCAACTGGCATTGACACATGACTCCTTAGGACAATCTGAAATAGTAAGCACATAAAGCAAGTGTATCAAGAATTTGCACATGCTCTAGCTCATGTGTGTCAAAAAAATAAATCTACGAGTGTGTTTTTAAAAATATTTTTAAATGTGCTTATCTATGACTGTTGCAATCTAAACAGATTTCAGTATATTATAAAATGGGATGAGGGGTATATTTTTTAATTCTTTAATCATTTTTTACAGTCCAGTCATTATCCCTCTCCCAGTTGGTCCTCTGACTTTTCCTCATCCCATACCTCCTCTTCCACACCTGGTCTCCAAGACAATGTCCTTACCACCACTCCCAGCCCACAAGGTGTCTCCACTCCCTGGGGCCTCAAGTCTCTTAAGGGTTAGATGCTTCTTCGTTCACTGAGTCCAGACCTGGCAGTCTTTGTTGTATATATGTTAGGGGCCTCATATCATCTGGTGTATGTATGCTCTCTGGTTGGTGGCTTGGTGTCTGGGAGATCTCAGGGGTCCAGGTTAATTGAATCTGCTGGTCTTACCTTCCTCATCAGCTTCTTCCAGCTTTTCCCTAATATAGCTACAGGGGTCTCCAGTTTCTGTCCAGTGGTTGGATGTAAGTATCTACATCTGATGCTTTCAGCTGCTTTTAAAAATCAATGGACAAAGGCTATTTATAATTTTAAATTTATTAATTTTCTTCATTTTTAATTTATTTGCATTCTAGTGTAGTTGACAATATGTACACAGATAGTTTAGAGTAATATAAATTATAGTTTTATCACTGGAAATGTCTATAATTAATGCATGAAAAGATAGTTGTGGAAGGTTCACCATTTTCTCCTATATACTTCTTAAAATGCACCTAAATTATTGTGCACGGACAAAGTTCTCTCCTCTAATACCACAATTACAACTGCTGCTTTCACAGATTCAGAAAGATTGAGCAGAGATAAAATAAACCAATACACCATCAGGAACTAAATATATTAAGAGGCATGATTTATGTATGCAGAGGTCACAGAGTTATCTGAGAGAAGCAACTTCATAAGAAATAGCTTTAATTCCAGCTGGTGGTCAAAAGCACATACTATACTCAAATCAGGCCTATCCTTTCCTTCATTCAGTCTTCAGCTCAAAGAGTGAGTGAAGTGAGTCTTTACACACCCTCTGCTTACTACAGCTCAAAGTCATTATTTGAAATGCAACTCTCAACTACACTGATTCTGAGAATGAGCTTGATCTTACCACAGCTCCTTTTATTTCTGTAATCGAAGGTCATGATGGGGCATAAAAATCGCCCCTCTACCTTGATGTCACATTTTTAAAGGCATTTAAAAGTGGAGCTAAAGGCTAGACCTACAGCTATGTTTGACTGTTTTAATTTGTAAGTAATTAGCCTATTTCGTGAGATTACAAGGATGCCATTTGCTAGTACAATATATGATAGTCAGAACACTGTCAGTTGCACTTGAAGTAACAGATGAGTATGGAGGGCTGGAGAGATGGCTCAGCGGTTAAGAGCACTGACTGCTCTTCCAGAGGTCCTGAGTTCAATTCCCAGCAACCACATGGTGGCTCACAACCATCTGTAATGCGGTCCAATGGACATTTCTGGTATGTGTCTGAAGAGTTACAGTGTACTTATATAAATAAAAAATAAATAAATGAAAAACACAAAACAAACAAAAACAGATGAGTATGGAGAGAACAACCTCCCTACAGAAGTAGATACTGAAATTAAAATAAAAGAGAGAACTAAAGAACATGCTTCACATTTCTTCCTCTTACCATTTCTTAAAAAATAAGATTTAAGTAGAGATGGAACCCAGAATTTTTTGTATGCAAGATATCAGCTTTACCTATTGGCAATAGTCCTAACTTCATATTCTGTATTTCTTCTTTATGTCTTTCATCTCTTGTCAAAGTATCTTATTTTTCTATTTTACAGAGTACGGAAATAAGTTTTTGAAAGTGAAGTCACTTCTTCAAGGTCCTACCTAGAATTACTGAGGGCTAATCACGTTGGTAAGTGTCACCTTTAATTTCCTCAGATTTGCTTAGATGGAAGGATAAGTGGAGAAGCATACCAAAGCTGTGTGAATACACATCTTTGGCTGAGTCCAGACTGGTATTTTGTTGTTGTTGTTGTTGTTGTTTCTTAGTTTGATTTGGTTTGTGATGTTTTGTTTTGTTTTGTATTGTTTTTCACTGTTCTAACTATTACTAACCCTATGCCTGGAAGCTTCTAACCTCCGTGCAATCCAATCTTCCAAGATGTCTAATTCAATCTTTCTTCTCTCGGCTTCTGTCTGACATGCTCTCCTTGGCCTTATATATTAACTGTGGCAACAAGTTCTAATCTTCTGTTCTGGGCTCCTTCTCACCCTCTGCCTTGTTCTGTCTTCACCTGTGTCTACCTTGTTCTCCCTGAACCTGTCTCTGTAAAACTGTCCTCATAAAACTGCCATACACCCAGCATGCTCCCCTGCCTCTCTCTCCTCTCTCTCTGCTTTTAAGTAGCATGTCTTTTCTGTGATGTTCTCGTGAGATTTGAGCTTATCCTATCTCTGATTCCTTCTGACAAAACTTTCTCTGATCCTTCGCGTTTTCTGCCCCTCAATTAGATGTCACCTTCAAACATTGGATCATCTTCCTTCTACAACCTACTTTACTTTCATTATTAGAGGTAAACTAAGAGCATGTCTGTATTCCAGCTGGATCATACTGTAACCCAGAGTGTGTCTGCACTCAGACTGGATCACATGGACCTAGAAAGTCTTTGGATATGATCCCTTGCCGGAGTAGCCATGTTGCTAGATTAAAATTCCTCTACACATGTTTAATTACTATGATTTTTCCAAGAAAGAATTTATATATGTTTTTATATGAACATTTAAGGCACATTGTTTGACTGATGTGTTCATACTATACTCAAATTATTCAGCCTTCTGTTTGTGCCTCACTTAATTGGAACCAATTGATATTAGGATGTAATATATTTTCCAAAGACCTGAGTGTCTTATGCCATTATACTGGTGATTCTATTCCCAGTTCATATGGCAAAATTAGAGACAGTTTTTTAAATACAGCTTTTTGTCAAAGTAATTGGCACATGTTTGGCTTTTTGTTGTTAACTTATGAATTAGCAGACCTAAGTTGCATGTATCTCCTGTATTAAGTTAATAGTATACGTTAGTTTTATGTTATTCTAAATAATTCGACTTGGTGGCACTATTTACTGTGATTTAAAGGGCTATGGCTTTTGTAGTAATTTTTGTAAATAGACAGTGATTTCTGCTCCTACCATTTTATAGTTTGAGGTATTGCTTTTAATGAGTTCATTATTTGACATCTTACCTAGTCCATATACAGTTACCTTCAAATACTGTATATAGCAGAAATAAGTCTCAACATTAAATAAAATAATCTTATTTATTTATTTATTTATTTATTTATTCATTTATTTATCTTTCAATACTGGACATAAACTTAGAAGCTTGTGTTTTTGGAAACAATCACACACACACACACACACACATGCGCGCGCACACACACACAAACCCTGTACTTTTCTACTCTCCTTTTCTGAGTAAAAAAAGAGGGGGGATAGATGGGGAGGAGGTGAGAGACAGTGACTGGAAGATGAGGAAGGACGGGGTGGTGTGATCTGGATGTGAAGGAAATAAGTCACTTAATTAATAAAAAAATAAACATTAATTTAAAGTCAGATGCAATTATTAAAATTGAGACTTTAAAACTGAATTAAAATTATTAGCAATACATAAAAAAAAAAATGAGTGGCTCTCCTAGTTGCAATGTGCCTCAGTATTAAAGATAAGGTTCAGGATAAGGCTGACAAAAAGACAAGGCATGCTGGTAAAGAAATTTTACTTTCTTTCTTTCTTTCTTTCTTTTACAAAAAAGATAAATTTAAAAGATTTTTGAAAAATTAAAGAAAAATCTCTCTTTTAATGAAAAATATGCCTCATACTTTATGCAAACGAGATATTAGTAGAGAAGATCAGTTGTGGGATCAGAAGGAGCCTAAACAGATTGAGAAAGAAGAATATAGTCTCATTGATGCTAGTCCAAGGCAGGAGTAGAGCAGGACAGCTGAAAGGGGTGTGACCTGTGCAGTGCCATGTGAATGAGCGCTCCTCTTTCCTTCCCAGTCTAAGTTCCTTAGAAGTCAGAACTTCTAAGAGCAGTTTCCAGCCATTTCAACACAAAGCTTTGCAAGCATCTTTACTAGTTATACCTGTGAATCTTATTGAATTTAAAGGTCAAAGAAAAATTGTCCAAATGAATTTCCAACATTTTCTTGTCTTTTAGATTCAGTTTAAAAATATAAAGAAGCACTGTTGAATAGTTTAATAATGCATCGTTGTTTTTAGTCATCAACATTGTAAAGGATAATATATCTCAAAGACAAACTTGCAATTAAATGGCTTGGGATGTGGCTCAATGACAGAGCCCTTGCTTATTCTGTGGGAGGCCTTTCATTAGATTTCTCCAAACTGGAAAGAAATACAGAAATATTTAATCAATGAAGTAAGTCAAATTGGCATTCTTAACTGTAAATTTATTCAAAATATAAGTAATTGATATTTTCTGAAATAATTTCTGAATACTAGGAAATAATTAGGTTCTTCATCTCAGTACTATGTGATTAGATGTGGATTTGAAATATAGATTTTCTGCATTCACTTTTTGTTTTACATTGAAAATGCTATTTTGGGGCACAGGAGAATGAACTGAGTTCTAAATATAAGATACTCCAGAAAACCTGCCAATTTAAACTTACCTAAGACATGAAGCCTAAAAGAAGAGTCATACTTTATTTCTTTTCGTTTTTCAACATAGTTTTTATTTTTCAACTCTCCCCTTTTGTTAACTAACTGATGGATATTCAGCAATAAAATTCCATCTGAGACTTGGCATGCCATTTTGTGCAAAATGGGCATGGTAGTAGAAGACGTTTAGAGTGTGTCTGGGTTAGGATACGCTGGATATATACAGAGATGGATAAATGACAGCCAGGTGATAGACAGGCAGATAGATAGATAGATAGATAGATAGATAGATAGATAGATAGATAGATAGATAGATAGATAGATAGATAAGTAGGTAGGTAGGTAGGTAGGTAGGTAGGTAGGTAGGTAGGTAGATAGATAGATAGATAGGTAGATTGGTAGGTAGATAGTAGATAGGTAGATAGATGATATATAAATTGACAGATTGATGATAGGTAGGTAGAAGATAGATTATAGATGATTGATAGATCATAAATAGATGACAGATAGATAAAATGTATATAGAATATACATAGACTCATAAAAATATTCTTGCTTTGAAAGAATATTTTATTCCTTCTTGCTTTGTATCTTTTATCTCAAAGAAATGGCTTATTTCTGATTACATATTGTACTGAGGCAAAATACTATTTATATTCTTTTCTTGCCCACTAAACTCCCTATTTCATTATTCCTAATGTGTTTGTTTTTTCTTTTGCCTCAGCTTTGTGACATAAAGAACAGAGAATGCAGTACAGAAAGAATCGGTATGTTCAAAGGGCTATTTAAAGTGCTAACTTCCAATTTCATCTGTTTTCCTCTCCATTTATCTCCCTTTAAAAGTTGCTGGTTTCTGAATTTACTAAGGTTACTTTTTCTTTATGTGCATGAACATGTGCACACATACATACTTATTCTTCATCTTAAGGATTAAATGTATTAGGACAACCTTTGTGTTGC
Organism: Mastomys coucha; assembly: GCF_008632895.1. NCBI lineage: Eukaryota > Metazoa > Chordata > Mammalia > Rodentia > Muridae > Mastomys > Mastomys coucha. Next base: position 125,799,106 of record NW_022196896.1, read on the forward strand.
AAATAAAGTTCAGGAAAGGCCAATACTTAGTGCTAACTCATTTTTCTGTCACAGTCAAGCCAATGCGTTAGGCAATGAATTTTTATCATGCAATGATGATTCAAATAAAGAGTTAAGTCATTCTTCCCTGGTAATGGCCATATTCTCAATGGCTCTCTTTAACAAAGCATTAGGATTGAATAACTGCTTGACACTTTTATGCAGTCCTTGTGTCAAGGAATTCTTGTTGCCAAGTTTCCTTCATTAGATTTATACTCATTTTACTCCATTCCTAAAAAAATTATTCAAATCTTCGCAGCTAACTACTGCAAATGCATGATGCAATATTTAGATATTTGCTCTTTTTCTGTTTGTACAATGTTGGTGAAAATAACCCAGGTCTTTCTGTATTTTAGATGAGTGCCCCAGCATGGGCTATATCTTCAGCCCTTTTTGATTTTTAATTATTTAAGTTCTTCTCCAACTGTATCCCAATAAACGATTACCAGTAAGCATATGCATTTCTTCATAAAGATTCATGATAATATCTCCTGAAATAGATGGACAATCAGACAGTTCTCATAGTGGTAAGGAGGTTGTATGCAACTTTAGTTTTAAGAATTCTGGAAGTAAAAAAGATATTCCCCATACCCCCTTTCTTTCTTCCTTCCTTCCTTCCTTCCTTCCTTCCTTCCTTCCTTCCTTCCTTCCTTCCTTTCTTTCCTTTTTTTTAAGCAAATAGTGATATATAGTGTTAGACTTTTCTTTATATCATTTAAATATTTTACCTTAGTCTATCTAGTAAAAGTAATGTAGTATTGAGTTGTAAAGGACTTACAAGTTAAACATTAAAAAAAACTTCCCTATATCGCATTTACAAAGTCCACATTGATTTTCTGTGGTAGTTCACACTTGCATCAGAGATCAAGCTGTATGGGAGTGAAGCAACTTGTTTCTAATAGCACGTGTGAATATACTGAGATGTGTGACCTTCCAGCACTAAGATATGAAGGTCATACTCTCACTACTTGGGAATATCAATTGCTGTGCGTTTCCCCTGTATACACCCAACAGGAAGGCAGTTACTGGTTTCCTAAACTAGATTTTAGGTAAAGATATTTTTCTTCTGTTCATTGTTACATTGTTATCATATGCATCATTCTTCAAAATCCTGAGAGCAACCAGTTCTTATACACCATATAAACACAAACAATAAAAAGGAAGTAATACTTAACTACACCGGTTTTAACGACATTTTGGTCTCTTAGTTTACACAACTGCCTCTTTTTGTGATAAGATTAGGCAATATTATCAGGCTATTATTAAATTTTCTGATATATGCAGTTTACATACATATATACTGCATGTAACAATTTCCCAATTGATACCTATGTTTATTTAAACCCATTATTTCAATTTTCAAATATACAGGGAGTCATATATATATATATATATATATATATATATATATATATTCATATATAATAGAAAACTACATAAGCTTATATTTTAAAAAGATTTTTCAATAGCTTTTGAAGCATGCTTTTATTTTTCAGATATAAAATATGAAATAATATTTAAAATATAAAATATAAAAATTTCCCCTTCCCTTTCAATCCTCCACCATCTATAGCAAGAGTAGGAGTCCAAATCAGGTTTAATGTCCTCACATGGGTTCAGTTCTCCTAAACTGGGCATGATCAAGCTGTTAGATGGCTTGACTTGAATGATGTCTCACTTCCCTTCCCTCTGTAGCTTTTCTCTGCCTATTATTCTTAATGCACCTCTTGCATATCCTAATAATTAACTCAAAGGGAAGTATTACATGTCTCTTTTTTGTTGATATTCTAAAGCTAATTGGTAGAACAACATTATCAACTATGTAGAGTAATTCCAAATGTTTGGCTATATATATGTATATATATATGTATGTGTGTGTGTGTGTGTATAGATATACACATATATATGTATCCTTTTTATTTTTATGAATATAATTGCATCATTTTGCTTTCTTTTTACCCCATCAAGACATTTTTGTATCCCCATTTGTACAAACACTTGCTCTAGTTTGAACTCAGGAACTGTTTTTCATTAGTATTTGTTACATACATGATATATGTATTTCTAAATACATCAAAAACACTCTGCTTAGTTTGTATCATATTCTTGTATGTATATATAGTTTGGGCTGACCACTTGGTATTAGATAACCAATTGTTATGTGTTCTTTCCTAGGGAAGACTATTTCTCCCCATGTTAGCATCCTTTATTGCTTGTAATTTGAGCTCAGGGTCCTTTAGGTCTGAAGTGACAGATATCTCAAGCAATAAACACTTACCTCATATGTTCTGTGGACATCAAAGGATAATAGTGATAACCTGTAACTTTGGGGGAGTTGTTGGTGAACCCTAACAAATGTATTATAAGAAGGCATTGCATGACTGGAGAGATGGCTCAGCCTTTAAAGACTGTCTTAAAAAGTTCTCATTTTTCATTGCAAAGTTTATAATTTGAGAGTAATAATTTTAAACAATTATATTTTGTCACAAATCAGAGAAATTGTGTGCTGGCTCCATACTATAACTGACTCTTGCCCTCTGTCTTTTTCTTCATATAGATTAAGAAGAGTTTGGCAGCATTTAGTTCCTTGGCTCATGGATTAATGTTAATTAGGTAAGGAATATGGTACTAGTCTCTAAAATGTTCTTTCTTTAAAATCCTCCACAGTCCAAAGCCACATTCTGGTCTTTCAAACTTTCTTGTCTCAGCAATAGTAGCTTTCAAACAAAAGATAATTGGGTGAGTGAATATGAATAGTTTTATTTGGTATGTTGCCGTGTGCACTACAGAGAAGCCTACAATTCATTTTATATTTATTCCATCTGGTTTAAAATGAGAAGGAAGGATACATTACCATATATGGCAAGCTATGTTTTCGTTCTGTATAGAATTTCTTGGAAAGTCCCACCAGAAAATTGATCGTTATTGTGGGGTCTTCTGCAAGCTTGCTTATGGAAGCCTTCCAACTCAGAAAGGAAGAAAGGCAAAGTCTCTGTAACTTAAGTGTATTTGTTTTATGGTTAAAAGTTCAACACTCCAAGTTTTCTATCCAGGAGCATATCATGTACTTGAAGGCAAACAGAACGTTCATCAAAACATGACACTTCCTTTCCTAAACCATGATGTCTGCTTTACTAAAATGATGATGATTTTGGTGTATATCCCACATCCATAAGTAACAGTTCAAATATTTGCATGGTAATTCATTATCACTGTATTTTCACAGCTGCAAGGCACTGGGAATGTATAGAAACATTTGATCTGCTGCAGCAGTTCTCAGTTGTGCGTACACAATTGGTTTCAATGTTACAGAGATGCATGTATATAAACAAGTCTCTCTTTTGACTTGTCCTACTTAATTCTTTCCAGTTGTAAGAGAGGTTTACTAAAGTAATACTTAAATTATTCTGGCATTGGCAATGTTTTTTTTGTGGAATGTAAAACCCATAAGAAAAATAAATACATTTAAGGTAATATATGTATATTAATAGAGATCATCTCAACTGTACCAGGGTCACAATGGAGAGACTTGGAGCTGGTTAGTAGGGGAACTGACACCTGGACCAGGTATGAAAAATATTTTCTGACTCTGTTGCCTTACTTCTTCCTTTTATCTTGTATATTGCTTAGAATGTCTTTTAATAAAATAGTGCTTCTATTTTTGTTTCTTTAGAGGAAATGCATGAGGTATAAATCAATGATGTGAATGAGTACACAATTACTTATTTGTATTTAGCAAGAGCTCTAGCAGGTATGCTCAGATAAGTCCATTTATATTCATGTATACATGTATTAATGTGTTTATATATCAATTTATTTATTTTGTCTATATTTTCTTAGACTCCAACTATTAATGAATTATAATCTACTAATTTTAAAGTGCTAAAGAATTTACCTGGTTAGGTTGGAATTAATGGTAAAATGTTGTTAGGACAAAATCATTTGTAATTTTAGTTTTAGGTCATTTATATTGTGTGTATGTGTGTGTGTATAAGTGTTTGTGTGTAGAATTTTTCAGGGTTAATCTAGAACTAGATTATTTGAAGAAATATTATACTATAGAAAAAAGCTTAAATCAGTAAAAAAAATGCTTCAAAAATCTATTATCTTATTGGATTTTTGAAAACAAATATATTTTTATCTTGTAATGTCTAAAGCAGAGATGCATGATAACAGGTAAAGAAAAAAAATTCCCACAGACTTGAAAGATTTTTATCATAGAATTTATATTATAAGCATTGGATTTTTTACAGTGCAGGTAGATAGATCACAGACTAGTCACATAATGATTCAATACTTTCTTTAATCAAAACTTTCAGAAAATAATGTTTTGTGAAGAAAAGTGGAAGAAGCCAGATTGCTTAATTATATGGCTTCAGATAACAACTTATGTAAGCTTTTGAATGAATAATCACTTGAGATAAAACATACAGTAAAAACACAAGGAGAATAAATATCTTCAATGATTCAAAAACTGACCAAAAATGAAAAGCAACATATGCTTTAATTCATCTGGGAGAATTAGCTGTCATTTCCAAAACATCTTAGTAAATGCATTAGATTTATGAGTTAATTCATTTAGGAAAGCTTTTAGAACTATTTAATCATAGAAACATGCACTTACCCATTCCTTCCTAAAGAACGTCTTATCATGTAATTTGTCTCTCAAATTAAATGTGATAGTTTTCATGTTATCATTTTGAAATATCTGCTTGCATGAATGTAACACTATGATTCTATCCAACAAATATATCTCAGAAATAATCTGTAATTATCATGGAATAAATCAGTGAATTAAAAAATAAACACATGACTCATCATATAAAAAGATAGCTGGTTTCTCCTGTTTGTTAAACATGCTTCCAATGTGTCCTCTTATTCTTCTCTCCTCTCCTCTCCTCCCTTCTCTTCCCTTCTTCCCTTCCCTTCCCTTCCCTTCCCTTCCCTTCCCT
>NW_022196896.1:125804229-125819851 GCF_008632895.1 Mastomys coucha
TTCTCTTCTCTTCTCTTCTCTCCTCTCCTCTCCTCTCTCTTCTCTTCTCTTCTCTTCTCTTCTCTTCTCTACCTTCACTCTCTTTCTCTTTCTTCCTCTCCCTTTTTTCCCTTTGCTCCCCCTCTCTCCTTCCCTCCCTTACTTCCCCCTCCCTCTTTCTTTATATAACCTTCTCTCTATCCATTATCATATTTGTCTTTCTTCACCTCTTACTTGAGAGCTTATGTTACATTCATTATGTCTCTAAAGATAACTTTGAACTTTCAATCCTCCTGCTTCTACCTCCCAAGTGTTGGGGTTAAAGGAATCCATCACCATGTTAGATACTGCAGAGTAGAACTTGCTAAACAGATTCTCTACCATCTGAAGTACAACAGATTCTCCAGGCTTCACTTTTCACACTGAGATTTTTCTTCTCTTTCATGATTTCACTGTTCCAAATGTAACAAGTATTTTAAAGGTACATAAGTCACTATATGGTTGAACTATGTGTTCAAAATCCTTGTAGGTACAGCAAATTGTTATCTCCATAGAATCATCACAACTACTGTATTAATTTTTATTTAAAATTCATTGTCCATAAATAAATCATTGTCAGTGAAGTCATACAATAATACATTCTGGAGTTATCTAGGGATCTTTTGTTCCACTGAATATCCATTTAATTTATTACCAGCCCTGTTGCTTCACCAACTGCTTTTGACTTCTTTCAGAAAACATACCTTAGTTTGGACTATTGTCATGAGCTTCAAGGGAGGCTACATGCTTTCTATCAATTTTCAAAATCTGACTGACATGTGTTCATGAAATGGCTAATAAGATTAGGAATGAAAGTGTGTTCTTTATTATGTTTCAACTTCCATCTTGCAAGCCCTGTCCTGTTAAAAATATAATGAAAAATATATTATATAAACACTATCATAATCTGGGTTCTCCATAACACTCTACAGTTACTGTCCTTTTATGTCTTATAGCCAAATAACTGAGTAGCATCAATAAAATAAAGCTACAAAGACTCCTGAAACTGTTGAGCTATACAAATGTGGATGCTCGCAGCCAACCATCTGACTGAACATAGGAACTCCAATGGAAAGTTTGGGAAAGAACTGAAGGAGCTGAATGTGATTGCAACCCCATAGGAAGAACAACAATATCAACTAACCAGACAAGCTCCCCCAAGAGTTCCCAGGGACTATACTACCAACCAAAGAGTACATGAGGAGAGACCAGCTGCTCCAGGTCCATATGTGTAGCAGAGGATGGCCTTGTCAGGCATCAATGGGAGGGGAGCCCCTTGGTCCTGTGGAGGCTCAATGCCACAGCATTGGGGGATGCTAGGGTTGTGAGGCACAAGTGGGTAGGTTGGTGGGGGAGCGCCCTCATAGAGGCAGGGGGAAGGGCATGGGATAGGGGAATTACAGAAGGAAAACCTGGAAGGGGTACAACATTTGAAATGTAAATAAATCAAATAACAAATGTAAAAAATGTTGAGCTAGAACAATATTGAAACTCATTGTAATGTGACAGGGAAAGAAAGCCATTCTTCTTATGCATCCTCAACAGCATGTGGTGCTCCATGATTGTTACCTCAGTTTCCTCCCTCCAAAGCTTTAAAACCATTCGTTGTCCAAAAAATGTCATGACTGCTGGATGGACACTTTTGAACTAAACAGAAGTCTTAATTTTAGCCTTTGTGTGTATGACTTATCTATTTGTTTTGAAAGATATTTATATTGGACATGGGGGTGCCTCACTGAATCTCTAAGGAATCTGAAACACATTCAGTTGAAGTTTAGATGTATCATTGCTTTTCCACAGTTCCGAATCAAAGGGTTTATGTGTTTATTAAAACCAAGCCTGGTTGAAAGTATAAGCAATAGTTGCAGGGTCATAAATGATTCTAAAAAGCTAACATTCTAATGCATAGTTACATTTATTCATTGTTATATAGTTACTAGTACTTTTATATTGGCATTTAAGAACATTGAAGCAATAGATATTTAAAGCAATAACTTGGTTTTACTTTTTGATTTATTTTTGGATTTTCTAATTAAAGATTTTACTAGGAAGTACAAGATAAACAAAGGCACACAAAACATTCAAACTATTAGGAATATAGTAAGTAGTGCTCACTGTTTCCTCACTGCTTTTATTACCGAGCATGTTTGCAAATAAAAGGTAAACTAAGGCATGCCAAATAAGCTATTATAATCAGGATGATTCCTGGTTTCATGAGAGTTGGGAAATATACTAAGCAGAGTTATTTGGGAAATAACTGTGTGTAGTGTACAAAACAACTAGCTATGATATTTGTCTGATAAAGTTTATGTAGACCAGTATTTCCCAACCTATGAATCACAAATCCTTCGCAGGTTTACTCTGTAGCATTACAGAAGGACTACCATTGCTGCTGCAGTTATACCTATATCTGTGTTACATTCAAGCTGCACAAAGATAGTTTTACCTTAGATGAGTCGGTCCAAGTGCACATCTTACCTTCATGACTCCAGATGACCAGCAAAAAAATTCTCTTTTTCACAAAAGATTTGTGGGAACAATCATCAAATTTCTGTAGCAGTGCAATGCACAGGATTGATCTAATGGCAGAGCATTTAACCCGAGAAAATGGGTTCTATAGCCAACACCCTCAAAATGATCCATAGTAAAAGCTTCAAATTACTGACATTTTTTGAGTTTGAAATGATCCAGATAACACATAGTTGTGACAACTAATTGGTAGAATTTATAATGTCTGAAAGATCTAAGTAGAATTCAAAGAAACTGTTTCACTGGATTCAATCCAATGTACATGTGATATAATGGGAAAATAGTTTCCAATTCGTTGTAACTTTCACTGTGGTACGTTGTGATGAATGTTGTCTGCATCAGCGCTTCTGTCACTCAGAACTGAATGAGAGTGTAATATTTGCTCCCCACTGAAATACAAGAATGGAGGTATATACCAAGAAGGAATACTCTTTGCCACACTTACTGTCGCATCTGTCCACAAACAAAGAGGATAGGCCAGAATTATTATGAAGTTTTCCTCATAACGGTTTACTAAACTTAATTAAAATAGGACACAGAGGGATTGATGTCTGCTCACGGGGTGGATCCGAAGTTGGGCCTGTCACTGCTTAGCCATTCCTTCAGTCTCTGTTCCATTATTGTCCCTGCATTCCTTTTGGACTGGAGCAATCTTGTATCAAAGATTTGTAGGTGGGTTGGTGGCCACACCCCTCCACTGGGGGTTTTGTCTGATGACTGGAAGGTGGTCTCTTCAGGTTACATATCCCCTGTTAAACATTTCAGCTAAGGTCAAGCACATCGAGTCCTTGGAAGCCTCTCCCATCCCAGGTCTGAGACTTTTTAGAGGTTCTCCCCACCCCCACAGTCACCCCTTGCGGCTGCATATTTTCATCCATTCTTCTGACCCTCCGGGTCTCTCCTGCCTACCCCAAATCCCTGATTCTGCCCCCTTCACCCCTTTTCCCCTTCTCCTTTCCAGGTCTCCAATCCAGGTGCCTCATACCCCCTACCTCCCATGATTATTTTTTCCCCTTCTAAATTGGATTTAAGCATTCTCACTTGGGACTTCCTTCATGTTTAACTTCTTAGGGTCTGCAGCTTGTATCCTAGGTATACTGCACTTTTGGGGTAATATCCACTTATCAGTGAGTACTTACTAGGTGTGTCCTTTTGGGTCTGGGTTCTGTTACCTCACTCAGGAAGATATTTTCTACTTTAATCCATTTGCCTGAAAACTTCATGAAGTCACTATTACTGATGCTATGTTGTGCTTGCAGGCAGGAATCTATCATGGCTGTACTCTGAGAGGCTCTACCAGCAGCTGACTGAGACAAACAAGAATTGGATTGAGGTCAGAGACCCCTATGGAAGAGTTAGGGGAAGGATTGAAGGAACTTCAGGAGATGACAACCCCATAGGAAGACCAACAGAATCAACTAACCTGGATACCTGGGAACTTCTAGAAATCAAACCACCAAGCAAAGAGCATACGCAGGTTGGTCTGAGGTCCCAAGTTCACTGCCTTGTCTGTCCTCAGTGGGAGATGATAAATCTAATCCTGTTAATCCTGTAGAGATATGATGTCTCAGGGTAGGTGGTAACCTGGGGTGGGGGTATCCTCTCAGAGGTGAAGATGTGGGGGCATTGAAGGAAGAACTCTGCAAGGGAATAGCAGGAGGCAGGCAACATTTGAGATATAAATAAATAAAATAATTAATTATTTTAAAAAATAGGACACAGAAACAGCAAACAAGCAAACAAACATACATTTGGTAGAATTCAGTATTCTAGATGACTTCAAAATCAGGTATAGTTATAATTACTAATAATATGCAGAACATTTTGTTTGTGTTGGTAATGGTGTGCAATGTCTTTAACTGAACTATGCTCTTGTGCTGGGGATATAGTTGGAGAACACTTGTGCTCTAGGGCAGATTCCCAACACTGACACCCCATTCCCACAATGAGATCAGTATCTGTTAGATTGTCATTAGTCTTAAACAGAGGTTTGCTTTGGGCTTTCACCTTAAGCCCACGTATCCTTGTAACAAAAAGATGAACAATATTAAAATAATTTCCTTGAGAGTAGTTTCCTGTCCTTCAAGCATAGATGTTGCTATTTGCTTGGTATTTCATGTATCATCTATTGCACCAACAGTCTATGAGATAATTATAAGAGAGTGTCATTCAACATTTGAAGAACATACCTTTACAAAAGGTATGTCCTTAATCTATGCATCTTTGGTGGTTTTGAAGAAATCTGGAAACGGAAATATGAGTGTTTGAAACTGCACCTGTATGAATATATGTTAGCAACAAAGCAAGCATGAGCTGAGATTATAAAAACAAACAAACAAAACAACAACAAAAAACATGAAAGAAAGAAGAAACAAAGAAAGCAGGAAAACTAATGCATAGTGTTTTAAAAACAAAGAAACAGACAACCTGCTATTTTTGTTTGGAAAAGTGAGGAGCCAGAGCACATGGTCCTGCAGTGTTAAAATTAAAACAGAAATACTAAATAAGGCATGGTCTGGTCTGGGATGCACTGTAGAACCTGTAAATGAGATTTCTAAATATCTGACCCGATTGTTGGCAGTAATAAAGCAGATTAAAGTGTTATAATGGATTTCATTTCATTTTATCTTTGATGAAGAGGAATAAAATTAGCATTTTTAAATGGTTCTGAATTTCTACTGTTATACTTCATTTACCTCACATCGCTGAAGAAGGACATTGTTATTAATATTAGCGAAATAGATAAAAGTATGTTTAGAAAATAGGTGCTGGGTATTCCACTTCCATAATGGCATTTTGAAGGCAATACCAGACAAGATTGAAAAAACGGCTCTGGAAGGTGTCACCAGGGCAGACAGCACATGATGAAACAGTCAGAAAATCTGGTCGTATTCTTCAGGAACAGCAAGGGTCTTTGGCATTAGACAGGAACTTCCTCTACCACTCCATTAAGCTTGATCCAGGCCAGGGAGAGGTAAGTGTGGTGAAGGAGATGCAGCTGCCTCTTCTCCCATCACAAAATGTGCTACATACCACAGTGCAATGGTGGAGGGACTGAAGTTCCATCACACAATCAAAATTAAAGAAACTAAGTTCTTATTGCCTCCACCCAACAGCTTCTGGCAATCACAAATAAAGCTGCTATGAACAGAGTTGTGCAAGTGTCTTTGTGGGATGTTGCCGAACAACTTTTTGGTATATGCACAGGAATTGTATAGCTAGGTCTTGAGGTAGCACTATTCCCAGTTTTTGCCTCCCTGCACATATGTAGCAGATGTCTAGCTTGGTCTATATGTAGGTCTCGAACAATTGGAGTGAGAGGTAGCCCAAAGGCTGTTGCCTCCATGTGAGATATGTTCTTCTAGCTGGGCTATCTGGCCCCAGTGGGAGAGGAAGCTCCTAGCCTCAGAGAGACTTCAAGTGCTGGGCAATACACAGGGGGACCCCACCCACTCAGAGAAGAAGGGAATGGGAGACATGGGTGGGTAATGGGGAAAAGATTGTGGGAGAAGTGGTTAGGAGGGTGACAGTGAAGAGGATGTAAAGTGAATAATTAAAAAGTAAATCAAAAAGTTTGAACACACTTCTAAATATTTCTAATATGAAGTAAATGATGGGAAAAGAAAAAAATGGCTCAAAGTTTTTCAGATACTGATGTCACAAATACCACTTCCATTGTTTAGAAATAAAGTATGATACAATTACTCTTAAAGAAACACTTTTTGAAAATAGCATCTCTTATGTAAGAATATGAGCCCAAACCATGAACGTCTAAGTCAAAATAATGCATAAAAAGAAAGGATATTTCTGGAGTTGAAATAAATTCAAAGATTGACCTTGAAAAATAGGTTTGTCTAAATTTTGTGAGGTCCGGTACATGATCAAATTTCATACTAGGGCATTGTTGAAAAGTATAAAACAATTACCTAGCAATGAGCTGCCCTGTGTGAGAGTTCCAATATCAAATGAACTGCCTGAATAATAGGGTTATCAAGGAAAGAGATAAAATGCCCTGCAATTTCTAATGAAACATTGCCACTAAATCGATAGAAATGATATTTAATCATCCAAATCATCGTGCTTCTTCGAAACATAAGTTAAAGCTCACACAAAGAGATCAAGAAGAGACATGAACTTACAAAATGACTGGCAAACTCCAAGCTATATCTGCAAAAATTCCATAATATGGTAAACAAAGGCAAGGTAAAATGAAGACTAATAACGGTGAACACACCGGGCCAGGGAGAGAAATGACATTAAAAGTAAGTTCAATGAAATTACGGTTTAAATCTTAAATTAATATGGTTAAATTTTAAAAACATTGACCTATACATAGCATCATAGCATACTCTAACAGAATGCCAAAGAGAAATGTGTACATAATAATAAGAATGCCAAGAGTCAAAGATGAAGAGAAATGTGACATGAATAAAAATTGCTTGTTCCCAATCTATGAAACCAAATCATATTAGGAACAGACTTCTCATTAGGATCTCTGGGAGCCAGGAACTAGTGGAATGGTGAACTCGGAGCACTGAAGAGACATTCTATAGCCAACAATTAATGCTACAGCTTGCAGAGCTTTTTTTTTTTTTTTTTTTTTTTTTTTTTTAGTGTCACATGTTATATTCTAGTTGAGGGAGAAATGAGATGTTTCTTCTAATTCAAATGAACATAGTGGAAATACCAAAAAAGCATCCCATTTTAAAGCAAGTCAGCATGAATGCAATGTACATTCTCAGGAGAAAAGATGATGGAGCTGTTTCGGGTACCTTCCTATCTTACATGGATACAGTGCCAGGCTATTCAAAATGCACAAATTCAAGACAGTGTGTGGAACCATACAGTTTTAAACCACACAAAACGACAGAACAATTTTACAAAGCAGCACAAATAAATACGAAGAAGCACGATCTAGAAAAAAAAATTAAATGAGTTAGAAATAGTAAGTGCACAGTACATTTAAGAAGTAATGACATAGATCCTGGTGGTTTGAGTCTGTAATCCTGAACAAAAGAATCACGGTCTTTTTATTTGCAGGTTTGCTTAAATTTAATTTTACTAAAAGCTACAAATATTTCCTTGTCCTCATTTCTTTTCACAGATTTAAAAGATAAAACAGTACATGAGTTACTCCTAATTTGTTGTTAGTTTTGAGGCATGTATATGTGTGATGATCACAAGACTGAAGCAAAAGGAAGGCATTATGGAGCCATATGAGTATGTTTTCTATGTCAGTGTAATTTTTAGGTTCAACCTGATTTTGATACACTTTAAAAATCTGTTCAATACGGCCTAAATTAAGCACAATGCAAACTCCAAAATATGCTTTCTAAAATTTAAGTGTTTAAGAAAAATGCCTAGACTTTCTGGGAAAAAAAAAAAAGCTATGTTTCTCTTGTACCTCCATTGCTTATAAAATGTCTGAAAAAGTAGTTTTTCTGTTCATTAGCAATGGACAATCTTCATTACCAGAATCCATACCTTTTTTGAGCTGCCAGGCATACAATGCAGTGGTAAACTGAATTCAATGGTTTTATTGTTAATTTCTACTAGTTTTTCTACCTATTTCTTGGCAGAAATATATATATATACATATACACAGTCTCTTTCTAGTATTATAAAGATATTTTGCTAATTTTAAAAATTACTTTCTTCATATTGTCCCACTTGGTTTTATTCACAAGAAAAAACAAACAAACAAAAACAAAATACAATAAACCAAACCAAAAAAAAAATCCAATAAGCCAAATTTATTGTCTCAAATAGATTAACTATTTGAAATAGTTAAGAGGAAGAATTCTGTTTTCCTGTGTCCCTAGAGTCTAGAGTCATTTCAGGTGTGGCTCCTGTGTCACAGGTCCATTAGTAGGTGACAGAATAGTCTTGCAGGAGTTGTTGGTGTGGCGACTCCAAGGCTATGAGCATGGAATTGCTGGCCCGGCCGCTTGTCTCCTGTGTGTTGGCATGGACAATGGAGAGATGCCCTCTATCCTTGCCTCTTCCTGCTTGCCCTTTGACATGTCTAGCAGGTGGGAGACCTGCCTGAGGTCCTGAGAGCAGGAGCGCTATTCCTGCCCCTCACCTGGGGCAGCACTTGAGAGAGCAGGTCCTACACTTCATCTGGGCAGCACAGTAGAGCTGACTGACCCTGAGAGCCAGCGCATGGGTAAGCTGTCACCAAGGATGTGAGTATGAGAAACTGTCCCTGCAACTTGTCTGCCTCGCAGCAGCATGAGTGACAGAGAGATACTCTTGCCTCTTGCCATCTACAGGAGATGGGAGAGCTGGCTCTGGGGCCAAGGGAGTGGGGGAACTTGCTCTGTCCCTCACCAGCTGCAGTACTTGAGAGAGTGGGCCCCCGGACCATAGCAGGCATCAGGGTAGAACTCTCTCTCATTGTGTGGATTGCAGGTAAGCTGACCCTGAGAGTGAGGGCAGGAAAGCCTGCTGGAGTGACCAGCCCAGAAAACTCTCAGTTCCATATTCAAGGCTTTGAATTGGCCCACCACCACATCTAGACAATTGATGAACTGCTGGAGTGCATGAAGGGACAGGGTCCTACAGATCCCAAACTGCGGGATTTCCATGATACAGACCAACAATACAAAGGCCCAGAGGAGTCCTAGTGAGGTTCCAGTATAGGTAGAATAACAGACACCAGAAGCCTCATACCATACGAAGGAGTCATCGCAACGAACTCTTGCAAAGAAAAGACACTGTGGAACACACTGTGACAAACAACAGCTTCCACAATCATTTTTGTTTTTTCCATTTGGGGGAAAGGTTGCAAGTCTGGAGGGCAGGTATGGGGGAGGGGGAGATGAGTGGGATTGGGATGTCTGATGTGAAATTCACAACAAACCAATAAAAAGTACAAAAAAAAGTATTACATATTCACTCAGGTACGGGCTATACTCTGTAACGGCACTTACATTTTCTACCTCAGGTATTTTATTTGTTGTCGATACAGAAATTCAAGACTTATAAGGTTGCTCTGAGGATTAAATGACCTATTCGCTAGGGACAGTGGGATAGCCAAGCAATCAAACATGTTCTTAACATACATAATGCCTTGATGGTTGAGTTGCAAAACAAATTAGAAAATACCCTAGCTGTATAAAGCAATGCTCAGAAATGTCTCCTCTTTCTATGAATCCTTATATAAGCTTGTACATACTATTAAAGTATGAATGTTCTTATAAACAGCAGATTGCTCTTGGAGATCTTTTGATAATTCATGGGTTTTTTTTGTTTTTATAAAGTTGATCCCTCCAAGCTTGCCAAACAAGTCCCTTCTGCGTATACTTTCACAATTGGTTCATAAACAGTAAAAATAAATAAATAAATAAATAAATAAACAAACATGAAACATGAAAATGTATGATGTGAGATTATGTGTAGGAAGTGAATTTTTCTACAATGCTGACCTAATAGTGAAGCTCAGAGAAGGAGTAGGGGTGGAAATGGAGATATCTGTATCATTTTCCCCTTCCTACTCAGATGCTGGTACTCAAAAATGGTACACTCTGTCACAGCACTTCCTTCTTGCTCATTTATCTGATGGGTTAACATTCTCATACTCTCCGTCAGATAGAACTGAAATTCACAGCAAGTAATGGAGGCTCACTATTACAGAATCTCATCAACTGATCATTGCTTGAATCTTACCAAACTCTTGTGTTGTAAAAATACATTTTTATCGTGAATTTTTTCCTTGTGTAAAATTACAGAGTTGTGCTAAGTGTCAACAACTAAGTAAGTCGCTGAAGAGGGAGGACTAACCCTTGTTTTACTTAGTAGTACTTCATCACATCAGAGGGTGTTTCCTTTGGAATGGGTCCAGAACTGGTTTTAATTTATGTGTTTGCAATGGCAAATCTTGCTTTTCTACCTGCCAGTTTTTTAAGAAGTGTTCAGTATTCTTACTTTAAAGTCTTAAAAAGTATGATAATCTTGCCTCACAGACCTCATGCTCTCCATAAACTTTGATATTCTGTTGCATACATTGGATTTTAATGGCGGTTATTTTAACCACCCAGAGCTTCCAAATGGCAAAGGGAAATGGCATGTGAAGAAAGTCAAGGAAAAAAATGAATTCCTTCTTTAAATTAAATGCTTTCTTTGAGATAAGAAAACTGTGAAGGCTCTATGCCCTAGTGTAGGGGAGAGCCAGGGCCAGGAAGCAGGGGAGGGTGGTCAGCAGGGGGTGCAGGGAAGGAATAAGGTTTTTTTCCAGAGGGGAAACCTGGAAAGGGGAGAACATTTGAAATGTAAATAAAGAAAATGTATAATAATAAAAAAAAGAAAAGCTGTAAAAGTGTTTTGCCATAAAGTAAAGGGTAAATAAAAAGAAACTGTCAAATCATTTACATATTCTAAGTTTTAAACTATATGACTTTGATATTTCATATGTGAGGTAATTTGTAAATTTATCAAAACATATTAAACATAATCCTCAGATGTGTCTGATGACATTTGTCTATAATCTGAGTTACAAAGGAAACTTGGGCAAGGGGATCTTGGGTTCAAGCCTTGCTTAGACTATAGAATGAAGTCAGTTCAGGAAGGTGGTTTGTGAAAAATTCTAAAAGTAAAATGTATAAAGAGGTGGGAGCATGGTTTAGTGGCAAGGCACTTCCTAAGCGTGTGTGAAAACTTAGTATCGTGTTACAGTAGGCCATGAGAGAATATATAAATGTGTGTATGTGTGTGTGTGGATATATATAAATATATATATATATATATATATATATATATATATATATATATATATATATATATATTTATATATCCATGGCAGGAAAAGCGGGGTCAGGGGAAGGGAAAGGTGAAGGGAAGATTTGGCACAGACTAAGGCTCCTCTTCAAAAAGGAGGGGATTATAACAGCATATGCTCTCACTGAATTCCTCAATCAGGGAGCTCCTTTTTTTTTTTTTCCTGAGACTACACAATTCTGCTTGCATTGGGCTGGACTGTACACAACAAGACTCTTAAACAGACCCTGCCATCTAGCAATGAGTGTGGGTAGGTGAGCTACTCAAAGTGTATTGTAAGACTGAAAATTCCTCTAGAAAAACAAAACTTCTTTGTCAGATAATAAGGGTAAATTGCTTTCAAATATTGAACCCTAGTAGCTTTCTAAGATATAATAATTTATTAATTCCTATAACTTGATTATAGTTCCATCCAAACATATCTTGGTACCCTTTAGAGTGCTACATAATGAACCCTTTTTCAAGACAACCAGAAGTCTTCATGTGTGTCCTGTGATGTTCCTTTCATAATAAAGGCTCATGTAATGTTATAAGAACATAAACAGATGCTGTACCATCTCATACTTAAATGATCAGGAGCCGAAGAGCACGCTATGACTTCTGCTCAGGAACTTCTTGGTCAAACTGAGGCAACACTAGATTCTTATTTCTCATGTAGGGCTCAGAATTCTCTTCAAAGCACATGATTTAAACTGCATCATTTCCTGCAGATGTGTGACTGGTAGTTTTACTTTCCTTGTAATTTGGAAAGCACTGCTTTCATATCCTAACAGCCCCCTCAATAACCAACATAGGCAAGCATCAAACGTTTGGGTTTCTCTTTCTCTAGACTAGACTCCAGGCATTTAGGGTATATAATCTATGGCATGAAGTCACAATGAAAAGGCATTACCGTTCGTTGTGGAAGAGTAGGACCATTACCAGAACCCAGTCATGGAGGAATCCAAAGCACCTTTATTGACCTCAGGAGAAGGAGAAACAAATTTCTTTCTCTTATAACATAGCTGACTTTTTGACACATTTGTTAATGTGTCTTAAAGATAGAAAAGCAGATGCCAAGGCCAATCTTTGAGTTGATCTTTTATAAAACTCCAAGATTGAATATTGAATGTATGGCACTAAGTTATTAGTAAGCCCTTAATCTGAGATAATAGACCTCCAGTATTAATTTCATTTTACAGAAAAATGAAAAATAAAATAATGCATTTAATGTCAACATGAGGAAATAGTAAGACCTGAATACTAAACATTTTAGTAGACAATTAAACGAAAGACTACATTATAAAAATATAGCCAAACTTCCAACTTCACATGAACTAGGAGTCATCAAATTCTCTTGTGAACCTTCAAGAGATGTTTGCAGAGACAAGCATGAGCTTCTGCTTTCCTCAATGAGGAATTATAGAAGTTGCTGGCCCTCTTTTTTCCATAAGGCAATAGCAGGAACCTATGGCAATCACCCTAGCATTTAGAAGGCAGATAGCAAAATAACACTATTAGCTTCTTCTACTGGGTCCATGACCTCCCCAGCCATAGGGTCTTCACTCTCTTGTAGGGTGTTGTATAAATATAACCAGATCCTGCTTGGTTTCTCCCAGAATATTCATGCCAATTTGAATTGGTGGACAAATCTCTCTTTGCACATCTACGTTGTATCATGGAGAGTCCACAATTTAAAAAAAAGCATTGTTCAATTTTCTCCTCCAACAATCTCCATAGCACTTTCTGGTACTATTAATGCTTGCTAGTCAGCTGGAAGAAAACATTTAACCAAGTTCTAGTCTGATTTCTCTAACACATATAATGCCGTCGGGGGTTTTCCACCCAATTATTGGAGAAAACCACAAGCAATGACAACAGAGAGCATTGGGTTGGGAGAGTCTAGAACCTCCCCAACTAATAATTGTAAAGAAGAACTCACACTTGCTGTTGAACTTTTATTTAATATTATATAACTCTAAAATGAAGATTACTCACCCATGGAAGGTGCTAATTGTTACTTACACATTTTTTTTCAATTTTTTAATAGATTTGCAATCTAGTGAACCACCCTCTCTCATGTTCTTTTCCTATTTAACCCAAAACTCCTCTTTTATTTCTCCCTCTACTCTTCTGTTAAGCCAGTTCTACTATGCACTAATGCATAAGGAATATGAAGAAATATAATTATAACAAAAATAATCTGAGTAATAATGTATAAAATTTAAAATCTGAAACAAAAATAATTTCTGGATAAAATTAAATTAAAATTAAAAAGTGTTATAAGTCAATTCAAAAGGTCAACTAAAAATCAAAAACACACACAAGCACACACACACATATATGTCTGTATGTGTATACAAATACATACTAATCATATATATATGAATATTCATATATATTCATATATATATATATATATATTCATATATATATATATATATGAATAGGTATGGGAACTTTTGAAGTTGGACTAAATGAATTTGCATTATGATATATCTATAATCCTATAGGATCCAGTTAGCAGAATGTGGTGTTGAGTAAAAATGGCCCCTATAGAATCATTAGGAGTAACATTATTAAGAAGTGTGTATGATAGAGTTGGGGATTTAGCTTAGTGGAAGAGCACTTGCTTAGCAAGCGCAAGGCCCTGTGTTCATTCCTCAGCTCTGAAAAAGAAAGTGTGTATGTATACAGTATATATAACATTCTATACATATATATGTAACAATATACAATTTGTGAAATATATTTAAGTATATATACACATATATACATATACTTACACACATGCATATATACATACATATATATATATGTATGAATTAAATAAGTTAGTCATCATGAACTTGAAGAAGAATCAGGAGGGGTATTTAAGAGGTTTGGAATAAGGAAATATAAGAAATAAGTTTTTTATATTACATGATAATCTCAAAAAATAATAAGTCGTTTAAATATACAGAAATTAAAATGATTGCTATGATGAAATTATTTCAAAGTTGAGAAAATTTGCAGATATGAAGTATAATCAAATTGTGCCAAATCTGTAAATTCCTTAATTTTTTTTTTTTTTTTTTTGCTAAATAGATGGAATAATGAAAAGTCTCAGAATCTAATCTTGAATGTACAGTTGACAGAATGTTTGAAATATCTTGGCATCATGTAACAAATTATTCATGCACCCTATTACCAACAATTTACTTTTAAGGAGAAACTAAGTATTTGAGAGAACAGAAGAGTTTCTCTGTCTCTCTGTCTCTGTCTCTGTCTCTCTCTCTCTCTCTCTCTCTCTCTCTCTCTCTCTCTCTCTCTCTCTTTCTCCTCTTCCTGAATACATAAGGTTTCCATTGCTGTGAAGAGACAACATGAGCAAGGTAAATCTTATAAAGGAAAACATTTATTTGGTGCTGTCTTTTTTTTTCCTCATTGTGCTGCTTGTTGGGGCTGGAACATGACCCCTTGCTCAGTTACATCTTCACCAGCTTCCTTTTTTGATGATTTCCTTCAATGCCTAAACTTGGCTGTATTGGAATTGGGTCTATAGACCAAGCTGGCCTCAAACCCTGAGATCTGTCTGCCTCTACCTCTGGAGTGATGGCACACAGCATTGCACCCAACCCTAAGCTTTTCTTAAATTCCTTTTCACAAGTTGGAAACTTAACTGGACAAGATTGTGGCACTGGAGGAAGGGTGTGGGAGGGGGGTGGTTCTTGACCTGAGGTCACTACTCCCTTTATTCTATCTAACAGCAGGCTTTTCTTTAATCTGTCTATCTCATTGAATACAGGACTTGGCTTCATTCCACTTGCTTCCACACCCTAGTCCCTCTTTTCTCGTGGAACTGTAAATTTTGTATTTTTCCTTCCTCAGCTTGCTCCTTTTCACTATATATCTTCAAAGGAGAGAACACTAATAACTACATGACAGAGTCAATCCTAGGCTCTTTTAAAATTTCCTCTGCCAATGTAATTAATCCAAATATCTCTTCAATTTAGCCTCAGAAAGATTTTTTTTTCAGACAAGAACAAAATGAAGCTATATTCTTTGCCAAAATATTACAAGGCCAGTCTCGAGGTCACATGCTAAAATTGTTATCCTGTCATATCTCTGGAGCCATGTCCCCACAATTCAAATGACCCTCAGTGGTGTTGTCTTCCACATTCTTACTTTGGCCCATTTAGCAGTACTTAAAACATTCCACTGCTTTCTTAAACCTTAGTCCCAAAGCCTACATTCCTCCAAATCAATAACCCAGAAGTTTGGGATACAGGAAGAACAACCCACAAACCACAAGGAACTCAAGAAGAAGGAAGACCAA
>NW_022196896.1:125820428-125827255 GCF_008632895.1 Mastomys coucha
TTTTGGAGGGGAAACTGGGAATGGAGAAATTTACATGTAAATAAAGAAAATATCTAAGAATAAAAAAACAAAATTCACAGTGGGAAGGGTGGTGGCATGCAAGCAGACCTGGTGTTGGAGAAGTTTCAGAGTGTTCTGCATTTGAATGCAGCAGGAAGTGAACTGGTTTGACCTTCTAAGACTTATTCAAACACCTCCTCCACCAATGCCACCCTTATGCCAACAAGGTCACACTTCCTAATAGTGCCACTCCCTATGTGCCTATGGGAGACATTTTTTCATTCAAACCATATACACTTTGAATGCAATCATTGTTTTATAAAGGTTGAAAAAGATGTTACATTTTATGGGAGAACAATAAACTACTCTATATTTAAATAATTAGAAAAGAGGTTTTAAATAGTATAGACTACCCTAATCCTGACTGGCCACAAATACATGCATAAAGAGCTATTAAGACAAAGATGCCTGTGTGCTTGTGTGATTGTATGAGAACATCAACTACCAGATTTAAAGAATACAATGTTTTTAAAATTCATTTCTTATCCTTTAAAATACTGCATAATAATGTAATCTCACTGCATATTATAAAAATTGTATCATGTTTTTCACTCTTGTGCTGAATAAATTCTATATATAGAAATTCTGACATTTATGAGAGAACTTCATGGTATAGAATCCCATTATATCATTGTCTTATCCAGGGGTTTTCCCTTGTGTTTGACTCTTTTACCTTATAATTACAAGAGAAAGATTAATTTTCCTGTAATTTGAAGCTATTATTTTCCTATTATTTCTGATTCCTATTGTACGTTGCCACCAGAGTTGTCTAGAACATGCTTCTTGAACCATCACTAGAATTGTTAGACCATGATTTCTGAACAACCATATCCAAAACAATATGTAACATTACTTCATGCTTATACACTCAGAAAGGTATCCACCAGGTTATGTGTACTGATCCCCCAAGGCTCTGCTTAACAAATAGACTCAAACTAATGGAAGCTCTAATCTAACCCAGTAAACTAATGGAATCTCTAATCTAACCGAGTAAACAACTATCACTCAAGGAAGGGTGGATTCCAAGTTATTCTCTGGTTTTAAAACCTTCTACAGAACAACCATATCAACTAACCAGATTCCAGAGAGCTCCCATGAAATAAACCACCAACCAAAGAGTACACATGGAGGAACCCATGGCTCCAGCTGCATATGTAGCAGAGGATGGCTATATCTGGCAACAAGGGGAGGGGAGGTCCTTGGTCCTGCAGAGGCCTAATGTTCCCAGCTTAGGGAGATGATAGAGGAGTGAGGCAAGAGTGGGTAGGTAGGTGGAAGAGCATCCTTATAGAGGCAAAGAGGAGGGGGGAGATGGGATGAGGGATTTGCAGATGGGAAACCAGGAAGGGGGACAACGACAACGTTTGAAATGTAAATAAATAAAACAACTAATAAAAAATAACAATAGCCAGGCATTGGTAGCACATACTTTTAATCCCACCACTTGGGAGGCAGAGGCAGGTGGATTTCTACATTTGAGGCCATCCTGGTCTACAGTGTAAGTTAGTTCCAGGACAGCCAGAGCTATATAGTGAAAGCCTGTCTCAAAAAAATTAAATAAATAAATAAAAATAAAACAAAATAACAATAAAAAAATCTCTTGCCCAGGTTTGACTCTTTTGACTTGAATTTATATTATTTTGGTTAAAGAAAGTCATATGGTCACCCTTAAATGCAAGTGTACGAATGTTTAATTCATTTTTTAAAGATTTATTTATTTTATTTTTATGAGAACACTGTCGCTGTCTTCAGACACTGGAGAAGAGGGCATCAGATCCCATCACAGATGGTTGTAAGCTACCATGGGGTTGCTGGGAATTGAATTCTGGACCTCTGGAAGAGCATTCTTAACCACTGAACAATAGAATGTTTAACTTTTATTATTTATTTTCTTTATTTACATTTCAAATGTTATCCCCTTTCCCAGTTCCCTCCCCACACCGAAGCCACTTATCCTATCTCCCCTCCCCCTGCTTCTATGAGGGTGTTCTTATCTCCTTGTACAAATCTCAAGCCCAACTGGATCAAGGAATTTTACATAAAACCAGATACACTGAAACTAATAGAAGAGAAAGTTGGGAAGAGCCTTGAGCACATGGGCACAGGGGAAAATTTCCTGAACAGAACACCAATAGCTTATGCTCTAAGATCAACAATAGACAAATGAGACCCCTAAAATTGCAAATCTTCTGTAAGGCAAAGACACTGTCAACAGGACAAAATGGCAACAAACAGACTGGGAAACGATCTTCACCAATCCTACATCTGATAAAGTGCTAATATCCAATATATAAAAAGAATTCCAGAAGTTAGACTCCAGCAAATCAAATAACCCTATTATAAAACGGGGTTCAGAACTAAATAAGAATTCTCAACTGAGGAATATTGAATGGCTGAGAAGCTCCTAAAGAAATGTTCAACATCCTTAGTCATCAGGAAAATGAAAATAAAAACAACTCTGAGATTCCACCTCACACCAGTCAGAATGACTAAGATCAAAACCTCAGGTGACAGCAGATGCTGGTAAGGATGTGGAGAAAGAGGAACACTCCTCCATTGTTGGGGGAATGTTTAGTTCTTATACCTGCCTTGAAAAATTGAAAATTATGTGCAGAGTCTTACAAAAAATGTGTTATTTCTATTTAAAACTGGAAAATTATAGAAAGTTAAATACAAAATAACTGTTTATATAAGTTTACTAATACTTAGTGAACATCTTCAATATGCAGATGCAAGAATTATAACAGCATCTTTTCTCATAATTTACATTATTTCTTAAAATTTACTTTATTTTCTTGATTTCTTTCATTCTCTTTTTTTGGAACTCATAATAATTACTTTTTTCTAAGTCTTGTGCCCTTTTTCATTTTAATTTAAATGTCTCTGTACTCTTATAACCTTCGATGTCTTCCTCCTACATATTTCAGTATATAAAAAGGGTGATTATAATGTCCCTCAACCATTGATTCCTTCCTAATTTTTACTTCTATTCTTGTCTTGTTTTTGTTCTGTTGTATTCTCACACACAGGGGCCCCCTCCCTTTTTAATCCCCTTTGGTATACTTATTGTTTTCTTTCCAGTGTACTTTCTTCCAAGCTGTTCTATTACATTGAGAATTTACTGATCCATATTTTGCTGTTTCTGTATTAGACAGTAGGTCATGGTAGACTCCAAGCTATTTGCTCACTTGTACCTTTTTTCACAGACACAAAGCTTTAGTGGTTGACCTATCTTAGAAGATGTTGCTAGTGGGTTCTCATAGTGGGAAGGTTTTCAGTTCCTGCAACATTTGGGCAAGCACTTTCACAGTCACACGTGTATTGTAACAAAGACTGGCAGTTTTTTTTCATTAAAAAACACAAGAAATATGAAGTACTTGTACCAAATTTTATTTCCTGAATGACTCCAGGGAATCTACTATGTTTACTATTATCAGTACAATTTTTTCAGAATCAAAATTGTACTATAGTTAAAGCCTCCAATTCTCAAAACTGCCCTGCTCATGAAAGGATACTACATACATGTCAAGAAGAAAAATATATGCCATCATTTTGTCACCTTTCCCAATAAATTTCAAAGTTATATCTGGAAAATTACAAGCTTGATACCTTAAAAGATACATAAAACTATTTTCTTTGTACATTGAGTAGTACATTAGAATTTTTAGTACTTCTTTTACTTTACAGAATCAGTAATGTGTGTCATAAATAACTTAATATGTTTTAATTCACAAATTGGTGCTGAAAATTTCTTGGCTGAATACCTCACTCATTACTTTCATTGTTTGTCCATTCATTAATCTCATCTGTAGTAGTCCAAAAAAAACCCAACCATGTTATAAGAAATTTACCTTTTAGTTTATAACAGTTTAAAATTCATCCAAATCAATGAGTGAATAAAAGAACCTATCTCAAAAATCATGGATGAACACAGACTGTGAATCTATCTTTATCTCAACCCATGGCCAATTTCTAAGTTCCAGCCACTGGAAGAAACATTTCTGTCTACAAGTTTGTAAGCTTTTATACTAGTTGGTTTAATAATAGATTATTATATCTTCACTCTATATTTCCCAGAGCCCAAATTAGACATAATTTTTTCATTTCCTGACTTAAGTCATTTTAAAAATGTATTGAAATATTGTAAACATCTGTTTAATACAAGTGAAGAGTTGGCTAGGTTGTTTGAGATAATCTATGTTTAGCCTGTTCCTTACATGTACGTATAGCATGGTGATTTTTTATAAGTACTGTTATACATCTGAATTGTATACTATTGAGTCATTAATAAAATCTACAGAATGTTTACAAATGGATTTCATATAATGATTTTATTATGCCTAAAATCATAACCTATGGAAGCAGTGCCTTTGTTTAATTTAATGGCTACAGTTATGACAGAGAGTGCACATTACATCTACTTGTCCTAGGAGATGAAGGCTCACAAGCATCATGTCCTCTTGCTTTCAAGTCAAACTTGGCTTTCAAGTTTGGCAGCCACTCAAGCTTATTACTACATAATTGGCACCAACAGCTGCCTCTGCTGTGCAAACCATATGACATCACACAACTGAGCATCCTACCGTCTCATTCAGTATTAGCTCATGCTTTGTGCAATGAGGTGTGTAGGCATGATATACACACCGAGAAAATATAATCTCATAACCAGAAACAGAAAATAATCCCAACAAGATTCCTTTCAGAGTCTCAAGTCTCTGCAATACGCTAGTTTCCTTACAGCTATTTATGGATAAACCACTATACATAAACCTTTATGTATAAATGTTGTCATGGCTGGCTTATAAATTAAAGGAAAACCAATAAATTTCAAGAATAATTAAAATAAACAATGTAATATAAAAGGATATAGTTTGTGACTTTGAAATTAAAAAATAAAGTTATAAATCTATCTTGACCTTGTGAACACAATTTAAAATAATCAGCAGGAAAGGCATAAGGTTAAGTCGAGTTTTATATAGATAGTATTTGAGGCACATGGAGCCTTAACCAGATGATGAGGAGGAGGTGAACTGAAATCTCTAATTTAGATGGGTATCTCCTTCTGGTACGAAAAACCAAACATTTATCCATATGCCCTCTCAGTGAGATAAACATTTTTGGCCCATAATAAAATTCACCTTAAGGATATTCTCTTTAAAAAACCAACAACCTCAACAAAGCCTGAACCAAGTGCTCTTCCTAATCACACTGCAGGAAATGTGTGCTAAGCTCTGGAACAATATCTCAGCTGCTAAAGACTCAGCTGTAGTAAGGAGGACCCTAGCTCTTCGCAACAAGCAACATCTGTTGATCGCTAGTTCATCCATACATTTACACTTACAGTGTATATTTAAGGTCATTATGTAACATTAAGAAGATACGGAAGAAAAGAGACTTTAAAATGGTAGCAAAAGATACACACTCTAAACTATTTAATCAAAAGTTGAATGTTAATGTGCATAAGTATGAAGAGTGGATATATAGGCATATATATTAATATTTCAGTTACTACAGTTAATTATTTCAGTTACTACAGGTAAAGTTAGCTGTTATTACAGAACACAAGACTATCATAAATCTTTAAAATTTTCTGCATACTTTGAAAACAAGAAGTTTCTTACAGCTTCATACATTTGCCTCATAAAATTAAAAGACCAAATTTTCTGTAACTTTTCCCAATTTAGCTCTCTCGCTATCAAAACACATAGCGTACCCTTGGAAAAAATGTTTATGCTTTGTGGTGGATTCTGCTCATTTACAGGACTCGGGAAAGTTATCCAATGACAGCCTTGTTTTTCAAAGAAGCATAGATCTAAAACTTAGAGATATTTATTTTTCTTAGTAACTTCAAAGTATCTTTGCAAACAATATTTATAGCATCAAATCCTGCCCCAAATCAATCTACTATGTGAAAAAGTCTTTCAGGGGTTGGCCTGTTGTGTCAAACTGCTAGCTGTGCAGGTATGAACGTCTGAGTTCAACATAGGAACCTAGGAAGAAGCCAGATGGAATTATGCACATCTGTAATCCTGGGACTCCTACAGGGAGATGGGAGGCAGAGACAGGTGAATTGAGTAGAAATTCAATAGTTATGTGGAGTATGTAGCCAAAGGCAGAAACAACAGGAAGTCTGCCTTAAACTCAGTCTCTTTCAGGTAGAAAAAGATAAATAACGCCCAAAAAGTTTTTCCCCGAACTCAGTACATGTTCTGTAGCACATGTGCACCCACACTCACACTCTTGTATTACATAAGTAATAAAATTAACTAAAATAAAGAAATAATGAAAACTCTCATGCACAAACATGCACACATTTCATGACTACCTGCAAGCCTTCACTGCATGCTGATATTCATTAACAGTGTTCCTATAAGGACTCCATTTATATAAACATTATTCCTTTTGATCTTTCTCTCTGGTGCATGTTTGTGTGCGCACGCATGTGGGCAAGTGTGCATGTATACTGACATGTGTGTGCATGCTCACATTTTGGAGTCCTTAGTTTGAGTCAGATACTGTTGATTTATACATTTGGAAATAATTTGAATCACTAACATTTATTTTGCACCTTCTTAAAGGATACTCTACCAAACACCCGTGGCATCCGACTAACAGCTTTTGGTATGACATTTACAACCAACAGCCTTCCTCCTGGTAACACATGATTTTTGTTTGCTTGTTTTGTTGTTGTTGTTGTTGTTTGTTTTTTGTTTTTTTGGGTTTTTTTGCTCCTGTATTCTTCCTTTGTTTTTTTTTTTTTTTTTTTT
>NW_022196896.1:125827265-125834005 GCF_008632895.1 Mastomys coucha
TTTAATGATGTGGCAAAGACTATGTGTTTATAGTAGTGGTGGATATCTGTAGTTTCTATTATTTTGTTGATTCACTTGTTTATTATGTGGTAGTAATACTGATTTCACAAAATAGTTTGAGATATATATATTTCCATTATGTCTTCTGGAAGAGATTGTGTATAATCCACACAGTACCTGTGTTACCTATTCTACAAGGTTCACCAGCAAAAGCACAAAGGGTTTTGAATGCTTCACAATTTGTATTTCTAAATAATATTGCTTTAATATTCCCAGTTTGAGTATTTTAGCTTCATGCATGCCCTACCTAAACATTGAAGATATTTCAAAGTATTGTTTTTAGTATTTCCACATAACTTTTAATACCAACCAGAGGAGCATGTAGAGTTGGCCTTTCCGTCTTTTGAATTATTGATAATCTATTACTTTTCTTTTTTGTATTTTTAATTTTACCAAGGCATTTTTATTATAAGAGACCCCTGACATTCTCAAACATTTTCAAGTGAAACAGGAATTTTCAATAAAGATTACAGTGCTAATAATAATGGCTTTTATTGATGCTATCATACACTCTTTCTAGCCTTCTATGAAGCTGCTCAGCTTTCAATATATGGTATATACATTTTAATCACAATCTTTATTATTATTATTATCTTTAATCATTTTTTACAGTGCAGTCACTATCCCCTCCTGTCCTGCTCCCTGATAGTTCCTCGTCTCATTCCTCCTTCCCCTTCTCCAAGAGGATGTTCCCACACACCCACACACACCCACACCCCGCCAGGCCTCCCCATTCCTTGGGACCTCAAGACTCTCAAGTGTTAGATGCATCTTCTGTCATTGAACCCGAATCAGGCTGTCCTCTGCTGTCTCTTTTTTGAGGCTTTTCTTTTCTTGATGCATAGAACATTGTTTATATTGTTAATTGTTTCACCTCCTTGGGTCCTTTCTCTAGCCCCTTCATTGGGGACCCTGTGCACAAGGAGCTGAAACAATATGAACTACCTAGTACCCTCACAGCTCCCAAGGACTAAACCACCAACCAAAGAGTACACAAGGAGGGACTCATGGCTCCAGCAGCATATGTAGCAGAGGATGGCCTACTTGGTCATCAATGGGAGGAGAGGTCCTTGGTCCATTGAAGGTTCTATGCCCCAGTGTAGGAGAATGCCAGGGCCAGGAAGTGGGAGAGGGTGGGTTGGTGAGCGCAGGGAGAGAGGAAGGAACAGGGTTTTTTGTTTTTGTTTTTTGTTTTTTCAGAGGGAAAACCAGGAAAGGGGATATCATTCAAAATGTAAATAAAGAAAATATCTAATAAAAAAGAGTTTCTGCCTTTGGTTTATAGGAGTTATATCACTTAAATTCCAGCTGAAGAAAATTTTGGAGATATTATTTCACTATTTTCTTCTACGTTCTACAGAAGGTAAGAGAGTTTGAAAGTTTTTCTTTCTTCTCACTAGTTCTACATTGCCATGATTTGCAAGATTCCATGCAGAATTATCTCCACTCTGAGACGCTTCTTTCGCATTTTTAGTATTTTTTATTTTGAATTACACATGCAATAAATTCATCAGATACAGATCATTTTATTGAAGTGCTGATTTCCTTTTACCACAGTTTGGTTAAAGTTTGCCGCATACGGTTAATTTAGGCTCTTCAATAGGCCCATGTGTTAATTCAGTTCTAATCTCTGTGTGTGGTTTGAATGACTTGTTCTCCCCACATCGGGTCTGTGAAGAGTTGATTACTTGGTGGCAATGCTTGCAGTGGCTTAGGAGTGTACCCTAGTTGGAAGAAATATGTCACTTTAGAAGGGTCTTGAGACTTTAAACAGTTGATCCATTTCTAGCTAGCTCTCTTTCTCTGATAGATTCTTTGGTTCAAGATTTGGCATGCTGCTCCAGTCGACATGCCTGCTACTTGTGGCCTTGCTACTCTGCTTTGATAATCTTTTATCCCTCTGAAACTGTAAACCAAATAAACCTGTCCTTCCCTAAAGTCCCTTGGTTAAGCTGTCTTGTCACAGCACTAAGAAAGTCAAATTAAAACGTTCCACTTCTGGGGCTGTCACAGGAGATGTCTGTAATTCTAGACTGAGACAAGTTTATGGACATAGAGTATTCATTTCTCCAGCTCTCTTTGTTCTTACTGGCTTTGTGCAGCTGTGTTACGTGCCATGATGAAGTATATGACTTTACTTCAGCCTATGGTTCCAGTGAAAGAGTTCATAGTGGTGATGCAGGTGTGGTGACAGGCAGTCATAGCTGAGAAAGATCCCATCTTCAGCAGCAAACAAAAGTGGTGTATAGAAGTGGAAGTGCTACCCCACATCATGTCCTTCCTTCACCAAATCTCCGCCTTCAAAAGGTTCCATAACCTTTCCAGATACCACAGCCAAACTGGGAAAAAGGTTTAAATACCTGAGACCATGGAAGATAAGGTTTATTCAACCAAATGCACTCTTCTTTCAGGATATCCTTTGCACTTTGTATACAAGACTACATATTAGTCTTATAGACAGAGATATTTTGGATTGTTTGTATATCTGTTTCCATATTGGTTATCTAGTTTCCTGTGTTCCAACATTGATTAATTTCTACAGAGTAACACACAAAGTTAATTGATAGAACAAATCAGAGAAAAGAAAAGAGAAAGAAAGAAAGAAAGAAAGAAAGAAAGAAAGAAAGAAAAATGATTTTTTTCTCAAGACTCAAAGCTTCTACTCTAATTAATGATTTCTATATCTCAAAATTTTGCCTCTCAATCATTTTGGGAAACCTTTCTCAACATGGGTCAAGAAGCACATCATGTGTCCCTTAAGAAATTTTTTTTTCAACCTCAATCACTGTTGCAGACCCGTTTTAAATGTCTACACTCAGTGGCTTCTATATTTTTATTCTTGTTGTTATTGTTTTTTCTCTTCCCCCTCTCAAATATGATAGACATGTGTATAAATTTAACCCCTCCTTTAATCTCCATTTTTTATTTCTGTGTCAATAAAGTATTACTTTAAAATGATTTCAAAAACATGGTCATTTTGTGGAAATGTTATTATATTTTGTGAAACATAATATTCTAGAATATTATGTCCTTGACCATCACAACCATTGTTCATGCTTAGAGTATCATCAGGATATGAACAATTAAACCAGAAATTTGAAATGCAGTCAAAGAAAATATTAAGATATGACAAATAGGTAAGTAAATATTGTTATATACACTTATTATTTTGTGTTTATAGAAAACTTGAAAGCTAACATACATTTCATACAACACAAAAATCTTGTACATACTATTCTAAATCATACCTTCTTCTAGGTTTGAGTGTCTTTATAAATTAAAAACATTTACTATCTTAAACCAGAATGGCATGAGGTTGTCTTTAAATTATTAAATAAATTTGCTTCAATAACAACACAAATCTACTTGGTTTGACATAAAAATTGTCATAGTTAAGAAAAAAGATAAAATAGTTGTATTTTTTAATGACTGTTTGTGGTTTAATTAAATTTTTTTGGTGTGAATGGAGGCACTTGGAAGGTAGAGACAGGGGTACCTGTCATTCTCAGCTACGAAAGAAGTTAGACTTCACCTTGAACTATACAAAGTATTATCAAGACAAACGATAACATAAATAAGCAAATCAAGCCTTTATTTTTCTCTGTCCCATCTATAATTCCTCCTCACATTCTGCCGTGACTATCCATAGAATAACACGTGTATTTGTGGTATTTCTGTTTTATTTGTCTCAAGTGCTCTATCATTTAGATATAATTTTAGTTACTAATTGGGTACAGTGATTTCACTACGGACACCATTCACTGAAATCCAGTACTAACTAGAAGATTCAAAACACAGAAATGGAAACCAAGAATCCATGGTTTAGACCAGTGGTTCTCAACCTGTGAGTTGTGACTCTTTAACACTATCGTTAAATATACTTAAATTTTAATTCATAACTATAGCAAAATTTGGTTGGGGTCACCAATGCCAGCAGGTCCGGGCGAGAGGAGAGAACCTGGTCCAGCCAAGCGTCTTGGGGCTTAGCAGGATGGTGAGTGTAGCGGCCCAAAACAAACACACCCAGACCAAGAGTCTGTCGAATCAGAAACTTGTTTTTTGTTTGTTTGTTTGTTTGTTGTTATTTGTTTGTTTTTTTGTATTAGTCTTTTCTTTATATGGGATTTAGGAAGGAGGTAGGGATTTTTGTTTAGGTGAGCTGATGTAGGGGGTGGGGAATGGTGACTGAGGGTATGGGTGACTAACAGAGCCAATAAAGTTATTCTACATCAGTGGTAGCTAGGCAAAGGCAGGCTTAAGCAGTTCACCCTGAATCACTCCGGTATGAAAGTAAGCAAGACAGGCCTCTAAACTCCAGCAAAGGCTTGAGCTTCCTCACTAGGCCTGGGTATCTGGCCGAATAAGGCCCAACACACCACAATATGAAGAACTGTATTAAAAGACCATAGCACTATAACGATGAAGAATCATTGCTTTAGACTGTGAGTAAAAGTAACAGACCAAAGGGTGTTTCAGAAAATAGAACTGAGAAAGAAAGAGGGAGCAACACCTACAATGAATAGAATGTATTTATTATGCATATATGTCCAGAAGAGAAACCACAGCACCCAATATTTAGGCAAAGTCTAATTTCTATTGATGACAATTCTTCTTTGCCTCTGCATATTTTAATATTCTGTTCTAATTAAATTAGGCTTTCCTCAAAGAATGAATAAAATGCTTAAATTTTCACTGACTCTTTTAATCTTAAAAAGCACAGAATGACAGTGTTTTAAAACCAGATCTTTCAATTACTAAAATGTCTATTCCAAAGGCATGGCTCCTTCAAGAATGCTATATACTGTAGACAACCATATTTTAGCTTTCTACTGTGTGAAAAAGTTGTTTCTAGCAACAAATAATATGAATGTTTTGAGTAATGTATTACACAGAACATAACAATATACTAATGAACATTTGATGCATAACAGGAAGATCATCCACTATATAATATAGTTAGCTTTCTCATATCTCTTGGAACAGAAATGAATATTAATATATTATCAGATAGCATGCTTTACCAACAATATTAACCAAAGAGTAATAAAAATATAAATGGTAAGAGGAAAATATTTGAAGTGAAATGGAAAGATTTCAGTGTGGGTATCTTAAGATTGTCTAAATATAAAATCACATGGGTCTTTAGAGAAATAATTGAATGTTCTGACTTCTCAACCTTATCAATCTGGAGTAACATGTTAAATCCACATATGTACTAGGTCAAATTAGTTGAATTCTAAATATGTGGAAGAATTTAACATAGCTATCAGATAAAAAAAAAAAACCTCCCTCTTTTAAGGCACTAAAAGATATCCAAATATGTTTTTACAAGATAATGTTATAAAAAATATAGAAATAAGGTGAGAATATATACTTGTCACCAAATCATGCTAGGGCTTGATGTCATGAACATAACAAAGTACTATATTTTATAAAATGTGCCTCCTGAGGAAAATATCTTCACCATTTTTGTCATATGGTTTATAGATAGCTTTCAATCAAATTGATCAATTTACGCAGAATATTCTTCAACATTTGGAGTTAGAATCCCATATGTAAAATATGATTTCAATATTGAAATCACCAACTAATATTGCATTATGATGTATGGAAATGTATGCCCATTGTTTGTTGCTTAAAGTTGTGTTTGTTACCTAACACTCCCAAACGAGTCATGGAGTGAGAGAATATATTATAACTTCAGGGTCAATTACTACTTTTATTAATGTGCAATGGTCATCTTCATATCTCCTTAAGAATTTTGGTTGGACTACTAATTGAAAATAATGAGAATAAATATGTTAGCTCATTTTATTTGCTTGAATAACATATACACTTTAACACATAGTCTATATTTACTTTTGTCCATCAGAAATTCTTTTGAGAGAGAACAGAAGCTCAAGTATTTTCTGCTCAGCCAGATAATAACCTAAGTGATGAATATCTATCATATTTAAATGTTGCCACAAATATTCATAAATTTTTCCTAGATTTGTTGTGTCTGGTCCCTATTCCTTTTTTTCTTCCATTTTTTATGCCCATATACTAAGAGGTAACTATTTTCCATTTATTGGAAATTCCTTTTATATGGATGTCTACTTTACATAAATGCCAAAATGACTAATCTTTAACTGTCAAACTGAATTCATCTGGAATCAAATAAAACATAAATTGTTAGACACTCCTGTAAGGGATTTTCAGGATCCCTTATTTGAAGGATAAAGCCTCACCACATAGCTAGGTGACACCTTCTGCTGGAAGATCAGCTGAAAGGATGTATAAGAAAATAACACATACTCTTTTGTTTGTGCTCCCACTCTGAATGTTAAGTTCATCTATCCTGTTGTGGTGGCATCTGAAGAAACTTCATCAGGATTTCAATGTAGACTGATAGGAATCAGTTCTCCAAGAAACATACAGCATCCCAATGCCTTATTGGGACTCGGAGGCATCCGGACTCATGGACTAAACAACTATGGGTCTCCTGACCTCTCAGGTGTGAAAAGTAATTGCTTGATTACCTACATCCTATAATGTAAATAAGTGTATATTCAGTCTATTGTTTTCATGTAGAGAAAGCTGATCAATAAGATTTTATTACTTAGTTTATTTTTTTATTGTTGAATGAGTGTGTTACTCTGTTTTTTTTGTTTTTTTTTTTTTTTTTTTTTTTTTTTTTT